>NW_024498675.1:0-2832 GCF_017590055.1 Onychostruthus taczanowskii
AATTTCTCCTTTTTCCCCCCAAATTTCTGCCCTTTTTCCCCCTAAATTTCTCCTTTTTCCCCAAATTTCTGCCCTTTTCCCCCCAGATTTCTCCTTTTTTTCCCCAATTTTCCCCTTTTTTCTCCCCAAATTTCCCCCTTTCTTTCCCCAATCTTTTCCCCAATTCCCCCTTTTTCCCCCAATTCCCCCAGACCAAAAACCCCGGATTTTTTTCCCCAATTCCCCCTTTTCCCCCAGACCAAAAACCCCGGATCTTTTTCCCCAAATCCCCGTTTTTCCCCCCAGCCGTGGGCGCGGCCTACGCCATCAAGCGCGCGGACGCCAGCCGGGCGGTGGTCTGCTATTTCGGGGAGGGGGCGGCCAGCGAGGGCGACGCCCACGCCGGCTTCAACTTCGCCGCCACCCTCGAGTGCCCCATCGTCTTCTTCTGCCGCAACAACGGCTACGCCATCTCCACGCCCACCTCCGAGCAGTACCGCGGTGATGGAATAGGTGGGGAGCCCAAAAATCCCAAAATTTTGGGGGGTTTTGGGCAGGTTTTGGGGGGTTTTGGGGTGTTTTGGGGGCTTTTGGGGTGTTTTGGGGGGTTTTGGTTCTCCCCATTGTCTTCTTCTGCCGCCATCTCCACGCCCACCTCCGAGCAGTACCGCGGTGATGGAATAGGTGGGGAGCCCAAAAATCCCAAAATTTTGGGGGGATTTGGGGTGTTTTGGGGTTTTTAGGGGATTTTGGGGAGTTTTGGGGGGTTTTGATGGGTTTTGGTTCTGCCCATCGTCTTCTTCTGCCGCCATCTCCACGCCCACCTCCGAGCAGAACCGCGGTGATGGCATTGGTGGGGAGACAAAAACCCCCAAATTTTGGGGGGTTTTGGGGTTTTTAGGGGGTTTTGGGGCGGAAAGATCTGAGAATTTGGGGAGCAGATCTGTGGAATTTTGGGGGGAAAGCCCAAAATGGGAGTTTGGGACACCAAATTTGGGGTTTTAGGACACCAATCTTGGGACTCCAATTTTGGGATTTTGGGACACTGATTTTGGGATTTTGGGATTCCGACTTCCGGAATTTTGGGACGCCAAATTTGGGATTTTGGGACACTGATTTTGGGATTTTGGGATTCCGACTTCTGGGATTTTGGGACTCCAAATTTGGGATTTTAGGACTCCAATTTGGGGACTCCAGTTTTGGGATTTTGGGACATCAATTTCAGGATTTTGGGACAATAATTTTGAGATTTTGGGACACAAATCCCTGAGATTTGGGACTCCAAATTTGGGATTTTGGGACTCCAACTCTGGGACACCAATTTTGGCACTTTGGGACAATAATTTTGAGATTTTGGGACACAAATCCCTGAGATTTGGGACACCAAATTTGGGATTTTGGGACTCCAATTCTGGGACACCAATTTTGGGAATTTGGGACAATAATTTTAAGATTTTAGGACACCAATTTTGGGAATTTGGGACAATAATTTTGGGATTTTGGGACACCAATTTGGGACAATTTTGAGATTTTAGGACACCAATTTAGGAATTTGGGACAATAATTTCGGGATTTTGGCACAGCAATTCTGGCACTTTGGGACAATAATTTTAAGATTTTAGGACACCAATTTTGGGACTTTGGGACAATAATTTCAATAATTTCGGGATTTTAGGACACCAGTTTTGGCACTTTGGGACAATAATTTTGGGACTTTGGGACAATAATTTTAAGATTTTAGGACACCAGTTTTGGGAATTTGGGACAATAATTTTGGGACTTTGGGACAATAATTCTGGCATTTTGGCACAGCGATTCTGGCAATTTGGGACAATAATTTTGGGATTTTGGCACACCAGCTTTGGCAATTTGGGACAATAATTTTGAGATTTTAGGACACCAATTTTGGGACTTTGGGGCAATAGTTTTGGGACTTTGAGACAATAATTTAGGGATTTTAGGACACCAATTTTGGGACTTTGGGGCAATAATTTCGGGATTTTGGCACAGCGATTTTGGCACTTTGGGACAATAATTTTAAGATTTTAGGACACCAAATAATTTAGGGATTTTAGGACACCAATTCTGGCACTTTGGGACAATAATTTTAAAATTTTAGGACACCAATTTAGGGAATTTGGGACAATAATTTTGGGATTTTAGGACACCAGTTTTGGGAATTTGGGACAATAATTCTGGCTTTTTGGCACACCAGTTTTGGGAATTTGGGACAATAATTTTGGGATTTTAGGACACCAGTTTTGGGACTTTGGGACAATAATTTTGATATTTTAGGACACCAATTTAGGGATTTTGGCACACCAATTTTGGGACTTTGGGACAATAATTTTAAGATTTTAGGACACCAATTTTGGGACTTTGGGACAATAAATTTAGGGATTTTGGGACACCAATTTAGGGATTTTAGGACACCAATTGCGATTCTGGCAATGTGGGACAATAATTTTAAGTTTTTAGGACACCACTTTTGGGACTTTGGGACAATAATTCCGGCATTTCGGCACAGCGATTCTGGCAATGTGGGACAATAATTTTAAGTTTTTAGGACACCACTTTTGGGACTTTGGGACAATAATTCCGGCATTTCGGCACACCGATTCTGGCACTTTGGGCACAGCACTTTCGCCATTTCGGCCCCGTCCCCCCGCGCCCCCCCAGCGGGCAGGGACCCCAAAATCCCCTTTTTTGGCCCCGTTCCAGCGGCGCGGGGCCCCGGCTACGGGCTGCTGTCCATCCGCGTGGACGGCAACGACGTCTTCGCCGTCTACAACGCCACGCGCGAGGCGCGGCGCCGCGCCGTGGCCGAGAACCAGCCCTTCCTCATCGAGGCCA
>NW_024498676.1:0-2846 GCF_017590055.1 Onychostruthus taczanowskii
GATGTCCTTGTACTCGTCCTTGGTGATGTCCTTGCGCTGGTAGAAGGGTTTGATGGCCAGCTTCACCTCCTCCACCGCCCGCTCCTGCGTGTGCAGCTTCTTCAGGTACTGCGGGGACACCGCGGGCACCGGGGTCACCAGGGGGACACCAGGGGGTCACCGGGGTCACCATGAGGTCACAGGGTCATCTCAAGGTCACCGGGGTCACACAGGGTCACCATGAGGTCACAGGGTCACCACAAGATCAGCAGGGTCACCATGAGGTCACAGGGGTCACCAGGGGGGACACCGGGGTCACCAGGGGGTCACACAGGGTCACCACGAGGTCACAGGGTCATCTCAAGGTCCCCCAGGGTCAGTAGGGGTCACCCAGGGTCACCATGATGTCACAGGGGTCATTTAGGGTCATATGAGGTCACAGGGCCACCACAAGGTCAGCAGAGTCACCACGAGGTCACAGGGGTCACCAGGGGGGTCACAGGGGTCACCATGAGGTCACAGGGCCACAAGGTCATCAGGGTCACCATGAGGTCACCCAAGGTCAGCAGGGTCACCACAGGGTCACAGGGGTCACCATGAGGTCACAGGGCCACAAGGTCATCAGGGTCACCATGAGGTCACCCAAGGTCAGCAGGGTCACCACAGGGTCACAGGGGTCACCATGAGGTCACAGGGCCACAAGGTCATCAGGGTCACCATGAGGTCACCCAAGGTCAGCAGGGTCACCACAGGGTCACAGGGGTCACCATGAGGTCACAGGGCCACAAGGTCATCAGGGTCACCATGAGGTCACCCAAGGTCAGCAGGGTCACCACAGGGTCACAGGGGTCACCATGAGGTCACAGGGTCATCTCACGGTCAGCAGGGTCACCATGAAGTCACCCAGGGTCACCATGAGGTCACAAGTGTCACCAGGGGATCACAGGGGTCACCATGAGGTCACCCATGGTCACCATGAGGTCACAGGGGTCATCCAGGGTCACATGAGGTCACAGGGCCACCACAAGGTCAGCAGGGTCGCCACAGGGTTACAGGGGTCACCAGGAGGTCACCCAAGGTCACCAGGAGGTCACCCAAGGTCACCAGGAGGTCACCCAAGGTCACCAGGAGGTCACCCAAGGTCACCAGGAGGTCACCCAAGGTCACCAGGAGGTCACCCAAGGTCACCATGAGGTCACAGGGTCATCTCAAGGTCCCCCAGGGTCAGCAGGGGTCACTCAGGGTCACCACGAGGTCACAGGGGTCACCCAGGGTCACCATGATGTCACAGGGCCACCACAAGGTCAGCAGAGTCACCATGAGGTCACCCAGGGTCATCACAAGGTCAGCAGGGTCACCACAGGGTTACAGGGGTCACCAGGAGGTCACCCAAGGTCACCATGAGGTCACCACGACTTCAGGAGGTCACAGGGTGACCAGAGGGTGACCATGAGGTCACCACAGGGTCATCAGAGGTCACAGGGGTCACCACAGGGTCACCAGGGGTCATCCAGGGTCACCAGGAAGTCACAAGGTCACCACAAGGTTCCCATGAGGTCACAGGGGTCACCAGGGGGTCACTGGTCATCTCAAGGTCCCCCAGGGTCAGTGACCACAGGGTCACCATGAGGTCACAGGGGTCCCCCAGGGTCAGCAGGGGTCACTACGAGGTCACCAGGGGTCACCATGAGGTCACAGGGGTCACCATGAGGTCACAGGGTCATCTCAAGGTCACCCAAGGTCACCACAAGGTCAGCAGGGTCATCACAGGGTCACCGGGGTCACCAGGGGGTCACCCAGGGTCACCACAGGGTCACAGGGGTCACCATGAGGTCACAGGGTCATCTCAAGGTCAGCAGGGTCACCAGGGGGTCAGCGGGGTCACCCAGGGTCACCAGGGTCACCACAAGGTCACAGGGGTCACCACAGGGTCACCATGAGGTCACAAGGGTCAGCAGGGGTCATCCAGGGTCATCATGAGGTCACAGGGGTCACCATGAGATCACAGGGGTCACCAGGGGGTCACAGGGTCATCTCAAGGTCCCCCAGGGTCACAGAGGCCACCACAGGGTCACATGAGGTCACAGGGCCACCACAAGGTCAGCAGGGTCAACATGAGGTCACCAGGGGGTCACCACAAGGTCACCATGACTTCAGGAGGTCACAGGGTGACCAGAGGGTCACCATAAGGTCACCACAGGGTCACCAGGGGTCAGGGTCACCACGAAGTCACAGGGTCACCACAAGGTTCCCATGAGGTCACAGGGGTCACCAGGGGGTCACTGGTCATCTCAAGGTCCCCCAGGGTCAGCAGGGGTCACCACAGGGTCACATGAGGTCAGGAGGTCACAGGGTGACCAGAGGGTCACCATGAGGTCACCATGAGGTCACATGGGTCACCCAGGGTCAGCAGGGGTCACTCAGGGTCACCATGAGGTCACAGGGGTCATCCAGGGTCATATGAGGTCACAGGGCCACCACAAGGTCAGCAGGGTCACCACGAGGTCACCCAGGGTCAGCAGGGTCACCGGGGTCACCAGGGGGTCACAGGGGTCACCCAGGGTCACCATGAGGTCACAGGGTTCACCATGAGGTCACAGGGTCATCTCAAGGTCAGCAGGGTCACCGTGAGATCACAGGGGTCACCATTAGGTCACCCAGGGTCACCAGGACGTCACAGGGTCATCACAAGGTCAGCAGGGTCACCACAGGGTCACAGGGGTCACCGGGGGTCACCATGAGGTCACCCAGGGTCACCATGAGGTCACCACGACTTCACGAAGTCACAGGGTGACCAGAGGGTCACCATGAGGTCACCATGAGGTCACATGGGTCACCATGGGGTCACCATGAGGTCACAGGGGTCC
>NW_024498677.1:0-911 GCF_017590055.1 Onychostruthus taczanowskii
ACGGGATGGGATGGGATGGGATGGGGTCGGGGACAATTTGGGGGAATTTTGGGCAGTTTGGGGGAAAATTTGGGGAAATTTTTGGGTATTTGGGGACATTTGAGGGGATTCAGACCGATTTTGGGAATTTTTTGGGAATTTGGGGGAGTTTTGGGGGATTCGGACCAATTTTGGAGGAGTTTTGGGAATTTGGGACCGTTTTGGGGACATTTTGTGGGAATTTGGGGGGTCTGGGGCAATTTTGGGGTAATTTTGTGGGAATTTGGGAATTTTGGGTCATTTGGGGTTCGTTTTGTGAGAATTTTTGGAATATGGGAGGTTTGGGGCCATTTTGGGGCCATTTTGGGACCCAGAAAAGCCCCGCAGAACCCCAGGAAACCTCATTAATATTAACCAGCCTCATTAATATTAATAAGCACGCAGTAAGACGCCAATCAAAGTGTGAAAACCCACCCCTTTATCGATTTCTGGTTACTATTGGCTGCGATAGCTGTCAATCATACTGAAACCACGCTGCCCCGCCTCTCGCCCTACTGATTGGCCAAACCTGTTGCCAATCATAACACCGCGCGTTCTCATTCGTTAGCGCATTACTCCCGCCTTTCTCCGCCTCCCATTGGCCGCGCCGCCCGTCACTCACCCGCAGCGCGGCGCTGATTGGCTGGAGCGGCGCTGAGGGGAGGAAGCCGCCGTGTGGCGGAGCCGGAGCGGGCCCGGGCCCCGGCGGAGCGGGCGGAGCGGAGCGGCCGCGGCCGAGCGGCCCCGGGCCCGCCATGGAGGACGGAGTTTACGGTGAGGCCGCTGAGGGCGGCGGGAGCGGGCGGGAACCGGGAGGGAACCGGGGAGGGAACCGGGGAGGGAACCGGGGAGGGAACCGGGGCCGGGCGGGAAAGGCGTGAGGGGAAGGGGGG
>NW_024498677.1:4008-7663 GCF_017590055.1 Onychostruthus taczanowskii
AAAATTCCCAAAAATATTCCCCCAAATTCCCCAAACCTCCCTTTTTTCACCCCAAAATTCCCCCAATTTTTCCCTGGGGCCCCAAATTTTCCCAAAATCCCCAAAATTTCCCCCAAACTTTGGAATTTTGCAGCAAGACGCTGCAGCGGAACCGCAAGATGGGGATGGGCCGCAAGAAATTCAACATGGACCCCAAAAAGGTCAGCGGGAATTTGGGGAATTTGGGGAATTTGGGGAATTTTTGGGGGAGTTTTAGGGGATTTTGGGATTTTTTGGGGATTTTGGGGAATTTTGGGGGGAGTTTTAGGGAATTTTGGGGATTTTTGGGGGGATTTGGGGAATTTTGGGGGGAGTTTTAGGGAATTTTGGGGGGATTTGGGGAATTTTGGGGGGAGTTTTTTGTAATTTTGGGGATTTTTTTGGATTTTGGGGGATTTTTTGGGGAATTTTGGAGAAATTTTGGGAACTTTTGAGGGAATTTTGAGGGATTTTGGGAAGTTTTGGGGATTTTTTTTTTGAATTTTGGGGAATTTGGAGGGAAATTTTGGGGAACTTTTGGAGAATTTTTTGGGAATTTTGGGGGGAGTTTTTTGGAATTTTGGGGGATTTTGGGGATTTTTTTTGGATTTTGGGGGATTTTTTGGGGAATTTTGGAGAAATTTTGGGAATTTTTGGGGGAATTTTGAGGGATTTTGGGAAGTTTTGGGGAATTTGGAGGGAAATTTTGGGGAATTTGGAGGAAAATTTTGGGGAACTTTTGGAGAATTTTTTGGGAATTTTGGGGGAAATTTTGGGGGATTTTTGGGGAATTGTTTTGGAATTTTTGGGAAGTTTTTGGGGAAATTTTGGGGCAAATTTTGGGGCAATTTTGGGAGTTTTGAGGGATTTTGGGGGGAAGTTTGGGAAGTTTTGGGGAATGGGGAATTTTTTTTGAATTTTGGGCAATTTGGAGGGAAAATTTGGGAGAATTTTTTGGAATGTTGGGAATTTTTAGGGACTTTTTTGGAATTTTTGGGAATTTTGGAGGAAATCTTGGGAATTTTTGGGGCAAATTTTTTTGGGAATTTGGGGGGTGAGTTTTGGGGGGAATCTTGGGGGGAATTTTTGGAAATTTTGGGGAAAATTTTAGGAATTTGGGGGGAATTTTGGGGCTTAAAAATGGGAATTTTTACCAACTTTTGGTGTTAAAAAATGTGAATTTTCCCTTATTTTCTCTGTAAAAAACAGGAATTTTGGTGGTTTTGGCTGGGAATTTTGGTGGTTTTGGCTGGGGATCCTTGGGGAAAGTTTTAGGAATTTGGGGGGAATTTTGGAGGAAATTTTGGTGCTAAAAAATGTGAATTTTTCCCGTATTTCCACTGTAAAAACCGGGAATTTTGGTGTTTTTCCATGGAAATTTTTGGTTTTTGGCTGGGGATCCTTGGGGAATTTTGGGGAAAATTTTAGGAATTGGGGGGGAATTTTGGGGTTTAAAAACCTTGGCGAATTTTGGGGAAAATTTTAGGAATTTGGGAGGAAATTTTGGGGCTTGAAAATGTGAATTTTTACCAACTTTCGGTGTTAAAAAATGCAAATTTTCCCCTTATTTCCACAGTAAAAAACGGGAATTTTGGGGGTTTTGGGTGGGAATTCTTGGGGAATTTTGGGGAAAATTTTAGGAATTTGGGGGGAATTTTGGGGTTTAAAAATGGGAATTTTTGCCAACTTTCGGCGTTAAAAAATGTGAATTTTCCCCTTATTTCCACTGTAAAAACCGGGAATTTTGGTGTTTTTGGGTGGGAATTTTGGTGGTTTTGGGTGGGAATTCTTGGGGAATTTTGGGGAAAATTTTAGGAATTTGGGGGGAATTTTGGGGTTTAAAAATGGGAATTTTTGCCAACTTTCGGCGTTAAAAAATGTGAATTTTCCCCTTATTTCCACTGTAAAAACCGGGAATTTTGGTGTTTTTGGGTGGGAATTTTGGTGGTTTTGGGTGGGAATTTTGGTGGTTTTGGGTGGGAATTTTGGTGGTTTTGGGTGGGAATTCTTGGGGAATTTTGGGGAAAATTTTAGGAATTTGGGGGGAATTTTGGGGTTTAAAAATGGGAATTTTTGCCAACTTTCGGCGTTAAAAAATGTGAATTTTCCCCTTATTTCCACTGTAAAAACCGGGAATTTTGGTGTTTTTGGGTGGGAATTTTGGTGGTTTTGGCTGGGAATCCTTGGGGAAATTTGGGGAAAATTTTAGGAATTTGGGGGAAATTTTGGAGGAAATTTTGGGGTTTAAAAATGTGAATTTTTACCAACTTTTGGTGTTAAAAAATGTGAATTTTCCATTATTTTCACTGTAAAAAACGGGAATTTTAGTGGTTTTGGGTGGGAATCCTTGGGGAATTTTGGGGAAAATTTTAGGAATTTGGGGGGAATTTTGGGGTTTAAAAATGTGAATTTTTACCAACTTTTGGTGTTAAAAAATGTGAATTTTCCATTATTTTCACTGTAAAAAACGGGAATTTTAGTGGTTTTTGGTGGGAATTCTTGGTGAATTTTGGGGAAAATTTTAGGAATTTGGGGGGAATTTTGGGGTTTAAAAATGTGAATTTTTACCAACTTTCAGTGTTAAAAAATGCAAATTTTCCCCTTATTTCCACAGTAAAAAACGGGAATTTTGGTGGTTTTGGGTGGGAATTCTTGGGGAATTTTGGGGAAAATTTTAGGAATTTGGGGAAAATTTTGAGGCTTAAAAATGTGAATTTTTGCCAACTTTCGGTGTTAAAAAATGTGAATTTTTCCATTATTTCCACTGTAAAAAGCGGGAATTTTGGTGTTTTTCCGTGGAAATTTTTGGTTTTTGGCTGGGAATCCTTGGGGAAAGTTTTAGGAATTTGGGGGGAATTTTGGAGGAAATTTCGGTGCTAAAAAATGTGAATTTTTCCATTATTTCCACTGTAAAAAGCGGGAATTTTGGTGTTTTTCCGTGGAAATTTTTGGTTTTTGGCTGGGAATCCTTGGGGAAAGTTTTAGGAATTTGGGGGGAATTTTGGAGGAAATTTCGGTGCTAAAAAATGTGAATTTTTCCATTATTTCCACTGTAAAAAGCGGGAATTTTGGTGTTTTTCCGTGGAAATTTTTGGTTTTTGGCTGGGAATCCTTGGGGAAAGTTTTAGGAATTTGGGGGGAATTTTGGAGGAAATTTCGGTGCTAAAAAATGTGAATTTTTCCATTATTTCCACTGTAAAAAGCGGGAATTTTGGTGTTTTTCCGTGGAAATTTTTGGTTTTTGGCTGGGAATCCTTGGGGAAAGTTTTAGGAATTTGGGGGGAATTTTGGAGGAAATTTCGGTGCTAAAAAATGTGAATTGTTCCCTTATTTCCGCTGTAAAAAACGGGAATTTTGGTGGGTTTGGGTGGGAATTTTGGTGTTTTTGGCTGGGAATTTTGGTGTTTTGGCCGGGGATCCTTGGGGAATTTTGGGAATTTGGGGAATTTTGGGTTTCCCAGGGGATCCAGTTCCTGGTGGAGCAGGAGCTGCTGCGGCACACGGCCGAGGACATCGCGCGCTTCCTCTACAAGGGGGAGGGGCTCAACAAAACGGCCATCGGGGACTACCTGGGCGAGAGGTGGGCAGCGAGGGGTTAACGGGAGTGGGAGGGGCCAACGGGGACTGGGAGGGGCTA
>NW_024498678.1:0-232 GCF_017590055.1 Onychostruthus taczanowskii
GGACACGGACAGTGGGATTTTAGGGACTTTGGGGTGTGGCGACAGGGGGACACTGGGATTTTAGGGACATTGGGATGTGAGGAGAGGGGGATGTGGGGATTTTGGGACAGGGGGATGTGGGAAGCTGGGGACAGGAGGATGTGGGGACAGGGGGACAGAGTGACGTGGGGACACGGGGACAAAACTGTGGAGATGGGGGTGCGCATGTGGGCACAAGGGGACACGGAGATCG
>NW_024498678.1:2199-2829 GCF_017590055.1 Onychostruthus taczanowskii
TCCCCGCCCCCGCCGCCGTTACCGCCTTCCCCCCCCTTGCGCGCTGCGGTGGAAGCGGGGCGGGGGGGCGGCCCGGTGGGGAAGGGTTTGCTTATTTTATTTTTTTTTATTATTTTTTTTTCCCCTCCCTCTTGTTTCTTTCTTTTTTTTTTTCTTTTTGTTTTTTATTCTCCCCCCCCGCCCTCCTCGCTCTCCCGATGTATTTTTTGCTGTCCCCCCCCGGCATGGCCCCGCTGTGGTGGCTGCTGGGCTCGCTGGTGGCCGCGGTGGCGGGGGGGGGGTCGGTGGAGCAGCCCCCCGCCTCCGAGCCCGCCTGCCCCGTGTGCCTGTGGCGGCGGCAGAGCAAAGAGCTGCGGCTGGAGAGCATCAAGTCGCAGATCCTGAGCAAGCTGCGGCTGAAGGAAGCGCCCAACATCACCCGGGAGGTGGTGAAGCAGCTGCTGCCCAAGGCCCCCCCGCTCCAGCAGCTCCTGGACCTCCACGACTTCCAGGGGGACTCGCTGCAGCACGACGAGTACCTGGAGGAGGACGAGTACCACGCCACCACCGAGACCGTCATCAGCATGGCCCAGGAAAGTCAGTGCCGCCCTTTGTTCCGCTGCAAACTTCGCCGCAGGACTCCCCCCCCCA
>NW_024498679.1:0-2780 GCF_017590055.1 Onychostruthus taczanowskii
AAAAACTTCCCCAAAAATCCAAAAAAAAATCACCAAAAAATGCCACAAAAATTCCAAAAAATTCCCAAAAAAATTTAAAATATTCCCAATAAACTCCCCAAAAAAATTACCCAAATTCTCCACAAAATATCCAAAAAATTTCCCCCAAAAAATCCAAAACATTCATTAAAAATTCCCCCAAAATTCCCAAAAATCCCCAGAATTCCCAGAAAAATCTCCAAAAATGTTGGCAAATAAACCCCATGAAAGTTTCCAAAAATTCCCAATTTTGGGGGGATTTTTTGGGAATTTTTTGGGGAAATTTTGGGATTTTTTTGGGAATTTTTGGGATTTTTTTATTAATTTTTTTGGAAAATTTTGGGGGATTTTTTTGGGATTTTATGTGAAATTTTGGAGATTTTTAGAGGAATTTTTAGGGAATTTTTGGGAATTTTTTGGGGATTTTTGGGGGGATTTTTGGGGATTTTTGGAGATTTTTTTGGGAATTTTTTGGGAATTTTTTTTGATTTCTTGAGAAGTTTTTTGGGAATTTTTTTGGATTTTTTTTGGGAATTTTTTGGGATTTTTTGAGAATTTTTTGGGGATTTTTGGAGAAATTTTTGGGATTTTTTTGGGAATGTTTAGAGGAAGTTTTTAGAATTTTTTGGGTTTTTTAGGGGATTTTTTGGGATTTTTTTTAGGGATTTTTTTTGGATTTTATGTGAATTTTGGGAGATTTTTTGGGGAATTTTTGCGAATTCTTTTGGATTTTTTGGGTAAATTTGGAGAAAAATTTTGGAATTTTTTTGGGGATTTTTCTCGGGGATTTTTTAGGAATTTTTGGGGATTTTTTTGGGATTTTAGTGGGATTTTCAGGGATTTTTGGGGGATTTTTTTGGAATTTATTTTTTATTTTTGGGGGATTTTTTTGGGAATTTTTTGTGAAATTTCTGGAGAATTTTTGGGGAAATTTTTGGGGATTTTTGGGGAATTTTTGCTAAATTTTTTGGGGAGTTTTAAAGTGATTTTTGGGTAAATTTGGGGGAAATTTTGGGGATTTTTTCTTATTTTTTGGGGAATTTTTTTGGGATTTAATGCAAATTTTTGGGGGATTTTAGAGGAATTTTTGGGGATTTTTGGGGGATTTTAGAGGAATTTTTGGGGATTTTTGGGGGATTTTAGAGGAATTTTTGGGGATTTTTGGGGGATTTTAGAGGAATTTTTGGGGATTTTTGGGGGATTTTAGAGGAATTTTTGGGGATTTTTGGGGGATTTTAGAGGAATTTTTGGGGATTTTTGGGGGATTTTAGAGGAATTTTTGGGGATTTTTGGGGGATTTTAGAGGAATTTTTGGGGATTTTTGGGGGATTTTAGAGGAATTTTTGGGGATTTTTGGGGGATTTTAGAGGAATTTTTGGGGATTTTTGGGGGATTTTAGAGGAATTTTTGGGGATTTTTGGGGGATTTTAGAGGAATTTTTTGGTGTTTTATGGAATTTTTTTGGAATTTTTTTGGAATTTTTTTGGAATTTTTTTTTATTTTTAGAGGAATTTTTTGGTGTTTTATGGAATTTTTTGAGGATTTTTGGGGGATTTTTGGAGCAATTTTTGGGATTTTATGGAATTTTTTGGGTAATTTTTTTGGGATTTATTGGGAATTTTTAGGGATTTTTAGGGTAGTTTTTGGGGAATTTTTTGGAATTTATTTTTTATTTTTGGGGAGTTTTTTGGGAATATTTTGGGGATTTTTGATGGAATTTTTTGGGATTTTTGGGGAATTTTTTGAGAATTTGTTTTATTTTTTCTGGAATTTTTGGTGAAATTTCTGGGGATTTTATGGGATTTTTTTGGAATTTTTGGAGATTTTTTAGAGGAATTTTTGGGGATTTTTTTGGTGAATTTTTGGGAATTTTTTGTTATTTTTTGGGGAATTTTAAAGGAATTTTTGGGTAAATTTGGGGGAAATTTTTTGGGATTTTCTGGGATTTTTCAGGGATTTTTTTGGGGTTTTAAAGGGAATTTTTTAGGGATTTTTTTGGGGATTTAATGGGAATTTTTAGGGATTTTTGGACAGATTTTTAGGGATTTTTGGGGTATTTTTGGGTAATTTTTGGGGATTTTTTGGGAAATTTTTTGCGGATTTTAGAGGAATTTTTGGGAACTTTTTGGGGAATTTTTATGGGAATTTGTAGGGATTTTTTTGGTGAATTTTTGGTGAAATTTTTGGCAATTTTATGGGATTTATTTGGAATTTTTGGGGAATTTTTTTGGGGATTTAATGGGAATTTTTGGGTATTTTTGAAGAGATTTTTATGGATATTTTGGGGAATTTTTTGGAATTCATTTTTTATTTTTGGGGTGTTTTTTGGGAATATTTTGAGGATTTTTAGAGGGATTTTTTGGGAATTTTTTGAGAATTTCTTGAGAATTTTTTTTATTTTTTCTGGAATTTTTGGTGAAATTTCTGGGGATTTTATGGGATTTTTTTTGCATTTTTTTTGGGAAATTTTTGGCGATTTTGGGGTACTTTTTGGGGGATTTTAGCGAATTATTTTGAATTTTTTGGGGAATTTTAAAGTAATTTTTGGGTAAATTTGGAGGAAATTTTTGGGGATTTTCTGGGATTTTTCAGGGATTTTTTTGGGGTTTTTAAGGGAATCTTTTAGGGATTTAATGGGAATTTTTAGGGATTTTTGGGGATTTTTTTGGGAATATTTGGGGATTTTTGGGGGATTTTTTGGGGCTATTTCAAGGGAATTTTGTCCGATTTTTGCAGGGTTTTTTGCGTTTTTAACGGGATTT
>NW_024498680.1:0-1015 GCF_017590055.1 Onychostruthus taczanowskii
GCCTTGCGGACCAGAACCGGAGAATTCCGACTCAAAAGAGACTCCCGGGGTGACCCCGAGCGCCGGCAAGCCGAGGCACGGGGAGAGGGGAGGGAAATCTCTCCAAGTCCTTCCCCCGCGCCGCGGCGATCCGCGGGACGGGCTCAGCGAGCCGGGCTCGGGCAGCGCGGATCCTCCCGCGGGGACGGACCGAGCGCCGGCAAGCCGAGGCACGGGGAGAGGGGAGGGAAATCTCTCCAAGTCCTTCCCCCGCGCCGCGGCGATCCGCGGGACGGGCTCAGCGAGCCGGGCTCGGGCAGCGCGGATCCTCCCGCGGGGACGGAGCCGGGGCAGCGCTCCGAGCTCTCCCCGCGCTCCCGCAGCGCGGATCCTCCCGCGGGGACGGAGCCGGGGCAGCGCTCCGAGCTCTCCCCGCGCTCCCGCAGCGCGGATCCTCCCGCGGGGACGGAGCCGGGGCAGCGCTCCGAGCTCTCCCCGCGCTCCCGCAGCGCGGATCCTCCCGCGGGGACGGAGCCGGGGCAGCGCTCCGAGCTCTCCCCGCGCTCCCGCAGCGCGGATCCTCCCGCGGGGACGGAGCCGGGGCAGCGCTCCGAGCTCTCCCCGCGCTCCCGGGGCCGTTCCCCCCCGAGGCGCGCCCTCGCTCGGGCGCCGCTTCTGCCGGGTCGGTGTCTCACAAAGCGCACCGGGGCAGGGCCAGGATTTCTTATCTGTCTGTGTCGCGCCAGCAAAAAGCAGCAGAAACGGGAAAATTACAGCGGCCGTGCGAATCCGGGTCAGAGAGAAGGCGGCAGCTCAGGCACAGCCTTTTCCTACACGTTCCTCGAGCCAACAGCACAAAAGGAAAGGTGTAAAATCATTGTGCTCGGAGCAACAAGAAAAGGACCCACGTGGGTTTAACATAAAAAAAAATGACTTCTAGAAACCTCAAACAATGCACAACATTTCCTTATTTAAGATTGAATTCATTATTTAAGATTGAATTAATTTAAGATTGAATTCATTATTTAAGATTGAA
>NW_024498680.1:2488-3018 GCF_017590055.1 Onychostruthus taczanowskii
CCCCCCCCCAAAATCAGCGGCCGGGGGGACGGAGCGGGGGGTCCCGGGCGGGCCCGAGGCCACGGGGAGGGGCTGCGGCCGGCGGCGGCTCAGGAGCTCTGCGGGCAGAGAAAAGGGGCCCAAAATCAGCGGCCGGGGGGACGGAGCGGGGGGTCCCGGGCGGGCCCGAGGCCACGGGGAGGGGCTGCGGCCGGCGGCGGCTCAGGAGCTCTGCGGGCAGAGAAAAGGGGGTGAGGCCGGGCTGGGGGCCCCGGGGGGAGCGCACACGCTCCGGCACGGGGGGGACGCGAGCCCCGGGACCCCCCCTCACCTTCTTGCGCAGGTAGAAGCCGAGCCCCAGCGCCAGGAAGACGAAGCCCACGACGAAGCCCCCGATTCCTATCAGCATCTTGATGAGGGCCAGGTCCGGCGGCATCTCTGGGGGGTCCGCAGGTCTCAGCACCCCCAAAACCCAGCACCGACACCCCGAGACCCTCCCAGCGCCCTCCCCTTCGCTCCCAGCTCGTACCCCAGTGGCGGCTCAGGGGCTG
>NW_024498681.1:0-2928 GCF_017590055.1 Onychostruthus taczanowskii
GGCTGCCCTGCAGATGCTCCCTCTGGGAGAACAGGAACATTGTCCTGGTGTTTATAGGCCCAGACACTCTTTTCTCTGGACCCTACTGCCATGCCAGAAGACATGCACTGGGTACTGTGGTCACAGTGGCAAGTCCTCATCCCTAAAACAACCTCAGCTTTGTTCCTAGATCCCAGCTGCAAAACCTGCAGCAGCAGCCATTCCTTACAGAAATGGCAGTGAAGAACCTCAGGGAGTATGGCATAGCCACCAGGAGAACTTACATGAGGTTAATGGGGACAAAATAAATGCCTGAACTAAAAGATTTGCTGTGCCTTCTTTCATTTGCACTATTTCTATATGGAATACTCAGTATCCAGAGCACAGCTTCATGGTAGCATCAATTAAATCCTCCATTTTTCCATACATTCAATTCATTATTATCTTGTCTGCTGCTGTCTGTAGCATTGGGGAGGGAAAGAGTACAGAGACCAGGCTGGAGTCACCAGTAGCCCAAAATTTTCTTTTCCCGTTTCTCCCCCTGCACCAGAGAAAAGGAGACTTTGCTTTCATCTTCTGACACCTCTGACAAGGGTTCCCAATCCAGAGCTTTGTGTCATCCTGCCATGTGTAAGGATCCTGCAGCGCTGTGGCTTGCTGGACACATGCAGGGGCTCAGGGACATATGCAGGGACCCCGGGACACATGCAGGGACACAGGGACACATGCAGGGACACAGACACAGACCCTGCTCACTGGAAATGAGCACTGACATGCTGCTCTGGCGCAGAGTGGAACATTTTCTGAGTCCCTTCATGAAACCTTCCCAGTGAACCCACCATCGGTGATGTGTACAGGTTCTGTCCCTGCTGAGCATGCAGAATCCCTCTCTCGTATTTTTTATGATTGTCACCTTGTCACTGTGACTTCACACCTCAGGGCTGTGCATGAGGAAATGCCAAGATGTTCTGCTGGCAAATCCCCAGCACCTCGCCCCTTGTAATTTGGGGAGACCTGATTGCTCTGCCAAACACGTGGAGAAGGAGCTGCCAAAATGGGCTCATGGCACAGACCCTCCTGCCTGGCAAGGACTGTCACTTCTCCCAGTGGCATCAACCTCGCTGGATTCACAAGTGGTGGCTGCATCCAGCTTGTATTTCTTCACCTTGGCTGGCATTAGAAGGAGGCATAGTTTTGTTGGATCACCTGGGTTACAGAACTTGTCATCTATCCTGTGTTGCTCTCCCTTTCTCAGAAGCATCTCTAGAGTGAGCCCTGCTTATCCCTCTGAAATGTCAGATGCACCAACCTGATATCTAATAAGATGTTCTTGAAGTTTCCACAATTGTTTCCGATAATCTGTGATTATTTGAATACCCCACACCAGCTGGTTTTACAATAGCAGTAAGAAAGAAAGAAAATGGAGAGAAAGAATTAAATGTTTTCATATTATCAGAGTTTAAATCAAATATATGAGGAAGGAATCCTTCCCTGTGAGGGTGGTGAGGCTCTGGTACAGGTTGCCCAGAGAGGTTGTGGCTGTACCATTGCTGGATGTGATGGGGCATCCAAGACCAGGGTGGACAGGGCTTGGGGCATCCTGGGATAGTGGAAGGTGTCTATGCCCATGGTGGGGGGTGGAATGAGATGCTCTTTCAGGTCAATTCCAACCCAAACCACTGCAGAGTTGTTCCTATGGGCTTTTGCAAGAAGGATTCTGCTTCCCCTGTACTGGCCTGGTGCCTGTGCCTGCACCCACCAGTTCCTGTGCCCATCCCAAGGATTTCCCTGCTGGCCCCACAGCCCGTTGCCCCTGTGCCACGGGTGTCACAAGAGGTGTTGCATGGGGACAACGGTGACATTGATTGCAACAGCCCCACGAGGCCCCTCAGCCTCTGCCCCTGCAGCAGGGAGGGACCAGGGCCAGCCCCAGCACCCCCACAGCCATGGGGCACTCCCGGGTTGGCCCAGGCCACTTGTGCCAGCAGCAGCAGCTGGGGCCTGTCCCACCCACCAGCACTGCTATAAACCCAGTGTCTTTGGGGCACTGCAGCATTGCCTGGCCCCAAGGACATCTGGACACAGCCATTCCTGCTGGCTTTGCTGCTGCCTGAACACCAAAGCCTTTGTCAGGGAGGTGAGTGTGGGGTCTCTCTCTGAAATCCTGCACACCCAGGGTCCTGCCTGTCCCCATTGCCTTGGTGTTCCCATTGCAGCTCTGTGGAGACTCAGGAAAGGCAGCAGCCATGAAGATCCTGCTCCTGCTCTTCCCCCTGCTCCTCCTGCTGGTCCAGGGTGCTGCAGGTAAGAAGGGAAAAGGGGAGATGGGGGAAAGTGTGAGTCTGCACCAGGAGCAATTCAGTGTCCCTGGAAGTGACTGTGGATTGGGAATGATGAGAAAGTAAAGGAAGACTGAGGTCCTCTTGAGGTTTCTCAAATGTGTTTCCAACTCCACAAAGATTTAGGGGAGAGAAATCCCCTGGAGACAGAATCCTGCCTTGCTCTGTAGATCAGGAAGGTTTCAGGCTCCAAGCCTGCACACAGCTGTTCCTGCTTGGGAGTCTCTTGCCCTGCACAGACCTGCTCTTCCCCTTGCTCCTCCTGCTGGTCCACAGTGCTGCAGGTGAGAGGGACAGAGGGGAGATGGCTGAGGTGGGAGCCCCCATCAGAGGGGTTTTCCAGGTCCTGGTAAGCGGCCACAATTCTCAGGTGTTTATAACATTTGGGAGGGATTTGCTGTGAGGAAGGCCTGGGCAGCTGAGGATCCAGCACAGCAACTCCTGTAGCTCCTGCTGGTCTTTCCCTCTCTCTTTCCCCACAAGCACACATAGCTGTAGAAAAAATGAACTCTGACTGAGAGTTTAAGGTGTGGGGTTTGGTGCTCAGTTCCCATACGAGACTGGGACTCAGAGCCAGCAGCAGCTGCTCTGGAACCAGACACATTTTTGA
>NW_024498682.1:0-3244 GCF_017590055.1 Onychostruthus taczanowskii
TGTACAAGTATCCCATCTGTTCAGAGTTTCCCAGCCTGGAAATCATAAACCATCCCAGGACAGGGCAGCTCACAGTCACTGTTTTCTTCAGCTGAGTCACTTAGGGGAGGTTTCTCTCCCGGTCCTGCTTGTAGCTCTTGTGTCTGCTCTGGAGCCTGCTCACCCCACTGGGCGTAACAAAGCACTTGTGCTTCATGTAAATTAAAAACCCCATTGCCAAAAGCTCAGTGCCTTTAAAGAAGGAGTTGTGAGGATGAAGGTGACAGAAGTATAAACAGGCTTTTGTCTTCTGTTTTAGATGCTGAAACATCTGGGACTGCATCCCGACGGCCCTCCCCTTCCCCCCGCTGGTGTGCTCTCCATAGTTGAGTACCCAGAGGAGAGGTTGAGCTCTGCAGAGCGTGTGGAGCCCTTCACCATTGTGGCACCTGAAGGTGCTGCTGTGGAAGACAATCTGGTGGGTGCTCCAGTGGTGATGGCACTGAAGGCTAGACGGGGACATGGGAGACAGTTTGGATGGAAAGGGAGCATTGTGGAGAAGTAGTGAAGACGTGATGCGGCCCTGTGTCTGCAAGTCTCCTTTCTGTCAGGGATGGGAGAAAAGAGACAGCTATGCTGGAGACAGAGCAGTTCTGTACGATAAGAGGGGAAAAAAAAACACTTAAAACCATGAACTTCCTTTGAGGAGAGGGTCCTGAGTGAGAAGGGGTGTCCTAGGCAAAACAAACACCAGTAAGGAAGACCAAGTCCCTGGGCAGGAGGATTTATTTATTTTTTCTCTCTTCCATTGGTGAACAAACCCCCATTTTGCTTTCCAGGATGGGGATGTCTGAGGGCTCATCTCTCCCTCCCTTTTCTCTCTCCCCTTAGGCCAAGGCCCCACATGCAAAGGGCAGTTCTGCCAAGGGCCAACCAAAGACAGGTAAAGCAGCCAGCAGAGACAGCTCTGCAAAGGAGAAGCACAGCTCCGCACAGAGAACAGAAAGTCCCTGGGATTCCTCTGCCACAAGATCCAAAAGTTCACTGGAAAGTGCCTCAACCCCTACAGAATTCCTCAGGTGAGCTGCAGAGGAGGAGGTGATGCCTCTGCTTCTTGTTTCTCTTGCCAAACAAGGTCCATTGTCCCCAGCTTCACTGCGACCCTGTGCCAGTGCTGGGGGATGGCGAGGGCACCCTCCTTGTTTGATTTGCTCCTCAGCAATGTCTGAAACCTCCTCTTCAATTGCCAGGCTGAAACGGTACCGGTGGATAGTGCCTGCCCACGGTCAGGTGGAACTGAAGGTGCACTTCTCCGCCAAAAAGCCAGGGAAGTTTGAGCAGACACTGAGGTTTGAGCTCATGCAGTCAAAGCGCCAGTACGAGCTGCCCTGCCGTGGCACCGGCCTGTACCCCAGCATCTGCCAGAACCCACGGTAAGGCTGGTCCCTGGCAGCCTCCCTGAACTCACAGCCAGGGCTGCCCCTTGGGGCTTCTGGCCTGGGCAGATTGTGCTGCCTGAGGTCGCCCAGCACCTCTTCCTGTGCTGGGAGCTGGGAAGGCAGATGGTACCTCAGCCACCAGGAAGGGTTTTGGCTCTCTGACTGCATTTCCTACTTGAAGTGTCTCATATCCTTCCCCTCTTTCTCTGCCCAGGGTGGTGTTTCCACAGTGGAGGGAAACCATGGAGGAAGATGAAATCATCCTTAAGGAATATGTTGAGAGCACAAAGCAATTCCACTTTGGACCGCTGCTGTGTGGGAAATCAAGAGAGTGGTATGTGCTCCCTGCTGGGCCTTGTACTTTTCTGGACACGCCTGGAGAGACATGCCGTCCTGGTGGCACAATCCAGGGCAGTCCCCAGCAGAGTCCTGGGAGACACGTGGGTTTGAAGGACCACAGATGTGTGAACTTGAGCAGAAAAGAGGCAAATGAGCCTTGGAGGAGCTGCTCTGCCTACACAGTGGGTGCCTTGGTGGCCGCCTTGGTGGCCAGAGCCGCATGCTGCTGCCAGTCCAAAGGTGACTTGGGGGGCAACTTTTGTGTCCCCCCACATGTCAGCTTCAACCCATAGGAAATTAACTTCATGGTGCTTTTTGAAGTGCTTTGAGCTCTGCAGGTAGCCTGATTGAGCAGTTGTTCTGTAGATGGTTTTGTAAACCTTTCATTAATCTGTAATTATCAATATGATTTTATGGTTGACCTACCAATGGGTGTCGGGGGGAACATACAGCAGGAATTACATTTTCCTGTGATGACATTGCATCCACACTGCTGGATGAAGTCTGCCTAAAGACATTGTCATTGAAGCTATTGTGTACTTCTACTTTTACTGTCACTTTTTAAAAAAATAATATTTAACATTAAGTTCTTATCTCCATGGGAGCTCTGGAGGGCTAGGTCTATTTTGACACCCCAAGGAAATGAAATCGAAATATTTTAAAAAACAGACAATCTTTAGCCAGGTTGATGGATAGTCTGGGATTTCTGTTTGCCTGTTTAACCCTTTCACTCCAAAGTCATTTCCACACCTTAAAGAAAGGTCATTTGTTATCTTTTTACACTCTTCTTTGGAATTGATACGTTATATTTCTTTCTCAGACTTTGAGGTAATCCATGAAATCCAAAGCAGTTTAATGACTTTTATGAAAGAGATTAGCTAAACTCTTTTTCCGAAAGCCTTTCTTTATACCCTACAAGGAAGGCACCCCAAGAAAGAAGGGGAAAGAACCCATGTGCCTAGTGTACTGTTATTTTTTTAGGCACCTTTGAATTTATGTTGTATTAAAAACTCTTGAAGTGGCCTGAGTATCATCAGGCTTCTGGGTTGGAGGCACCAAGTCCAGGGGAAGGCATCAGAGTAAGGCAAGGATGAGCACACACCCATGCCCATGTCTGGGATCCATTTCCCTCACTTGTTTGTTAGAGCAGAGTCTCCCAGCACCGCTTCTTTGGGTGCACACAGTGCTCTCCTTGGTGTGTAGCAAAGGCAACAGTCTCCTCTGCAGCCTTTTCCCCTTTTGTGGACAGGTACAAGGCCCAGAACTGTCCCAACAACTCAGAGAATATCACCATCCTCAACAACTCCCCCATGGATGTAAAGGTCAAGTTCTCCTTTAAGGATGATGGGAAGACATTCCTTTTGGACCCTCCCAGCATGACACTGAAACCAAAGGAGAAGCAGGTAGGAGAAGGGCAGGTAGAGCAGGCGCTGTAGAAGTGCCCAGGGGCTGCTCCTCCTGCTCACACACAGAGCTCTTTTGATTTC
>NW_024498682.1:4590-4980 GCF_017590055.1 Onychostruthus taczanowskii
TGGGATGGGATGGGATGCGATGCGATGCGATGGGATACAAGGATGGCATGGATACACAAAGTACATACCCTGCAACCTGCATGAAGTATAGCATTGTCAGGGAGCTGACTTAGCCTTAAGTCTCTCCCTCTGAACTTTGAAGTGTGCAGCTTCACATGCAGATTGGGATGCGATGCGATGCGATGGGATACAAGGATGGCATGGATACACAAAGTACATACCCTGCAACCTGCATGAAGTATAGCATTGTCAGGGAGCTGACTTAGCCTTAAGTCTCTCCCTCTGAACTTTGAAGTGTGCAGCTTCACATGCAGATTGGATTTGGGGGCTTTGAAACAACAGTGCCGTAAACAGGCAGTTGGTAACCCCCACAGGCTCAGCACAGCATAT
>NW_024498683.1:0-749 GCF_017590055.1 Onychostruthus taczanowskii
GTCCCCAATCCCCCCGATGTCCCCATTATCCCTGGTGTCCCCTGTACCCACGAAGTCCCCAATGTCCCCATTGCTCCCAAAGCCCCCAACGTCCCCAATCCTCCCAATTCCCCAATGTCCCCATTGTCCCCAATCCTCCCAATATTCCCAATGTCCCCATTGCCCCCATTGCCTCCATTGTCCCCAATCCCTGCAATGTCCCCCCATTGCCCCCAACCCCACCAATCCCCATAACGTCCCCAATTCCCCCAATGTCCCCGCTGTCCCCATACCCACGAAGTCCCCACTGTCCCCCTTCCCCCACTGTCCCCCCTCCCCCCCATTGCCCCCGTCCCCCAATCCCTGCAATGTCCCCCCATTGCCCCCAACCCCACCAATCCCCATAACGTCCCCAATTCCCCCAATGTCCCCGCTGTCCCCATACCCACGAAGTCCCCACTGTCCCCATTCCCCCACTGTCCCCCATCCCTCCAATGTCCCCAGTCCCCCCATTCCCCCACCCCTCCGATGTTCCCTGTCCCCCAATGTCCCCCTGCTGTCCCCAACCCCACCAATCCCCCTGCTGTCCCCAATCCCCTCAATGTCCCCTGTACCCACCAAGTCCCCACTGTCCCAAATCCCCTCAATCCCCCCAATCCCCCCGATGTCCCCATTGTCCCCAATGCCCCCAATGTCCCCATTGTCCCCAATGCCCCCAATGTCCCCAGTCCCCCCGCCGTCCCCTGTACCCGTGCCCTCCCAGCTTGATC
>NW_024498683.1:2513-2812 GCF_017590055.1 Onychostruthus taczanowskii
GGGACATGGGGGGGTGACAGGGACATGGGGGGTGACAGGGCTTGGACAGCACCAACAGCTGCAGCCTGGGGGGGACACAGAGAGAGAGAGAGAGGGGTCAGGGGGGGACACGGGGGGACATGGGGGGGTGACAGGGACATGGGGGGTGACAGGGCTTGGACAGCACCAACAGCTGCAGCCTGGGGGGGACACAGAGAGAGAGAGAGAGGGGTCAGGGGTGACACGGGAACATGGGGGAGACACAGGGACATGGGGGCACCTGAGGCTGGGGAGTTTGGGGGATTTGGGGAGGTTCAGGG
>NW_024498684.1:0-2715 GCF_017590055.1 Onychostruthus taczanowskii
GGGGGATTTTTGGGTTTTTTTTAAGGGACTTTTGGGGCTCTTTAAGGGATTTTTGGAAGTTTTTTTGGGGTTATTTAAGGGGATTTTTGGGGTTATTGAAGGGGATTTTTGGGGTTATTTAAGGGGATTTTTGGGATGATTTAAGGTGATTTTTGGGGTTATTGAAGGGGATTTTTGGGATGTTTTAAGGTGATTTTTGGGTTGTTTAAGGAAATTTTTGGGAGTTTTTTCGGGATTATTGTAGGGGATTTTTGGGAGTTTTTTGGGATTATTTAATGGGATTTTTGAGGTTATTTTTGGGGTTATTTAAGGAGATTTTTGGGAGTTTTTAAGGGGATTTTTGGAAGTTTTTTTGGGGTTATTTAAGGGGAATTTTGGGAGGTTTTTTGTGACTAAGGGAATTTTGGGGGTTATTTTAGGGGATTTTTGGGGGTTATTTTTGGGGTTATTTAAGGGGATTTTTGGGAGGTTTTTTGGGTTACTTAAGGGGATTTTTGGGAGTTTTTTGGGGCTATTGAAGGGGATTTTTGGGATTATTTAAGGAGATTTTTTGGGAGGTTTTTTACGGTTATTTAAGGCAACTTTTGGGAGTTTTTTTGGGGCTATTTAAGGAGATTTTTGGGGTTAATTTGGGATTGTGTAAGGACATTTTCGGAAGTTTTTTTGGGATGATTTAAGGGGGTTTTTGGGAGGTTTTTTGGGACTATTTAAGGGAATTTTGGGGTTATTTTAGGGGATTTTTGGGGTTATTTAAGGGAATTTTGGGGGTTATTTTAGGGGTTATTTAAGGGGATTTTTGGGAGGTTTTTTGGGATTATTTAATGGGATTTTTGAGGTTATTTTTGGGGTTAATTAAGGAGATTTTTGGGAGTTTTTAAGGGGATTTTTGGAAGTTTTTTTGGGGTTATTTAAGGGGATTTTGGGGAGTTTTTTTGGGATGATTTTAGGGGATTTTTGGGAGTGTTTTTGGGGCTATTTAAGAGGGTTTTTGGGAGTTTTTTGGGATGATTTAAGGTGATTTTTGGGGTTATTTAAGGGGGTTTTTGGGGTTATTTTGGGGTTATTGTAAGGGGATTTTTGGGATTATGTAAGGAGATTTTTGGGAGGTTTTTTGGGATGATTTTAGGGGATTTTTGGGAGTGTTTTTGGGGCTATTTAAGAGGGTTTTTGGGAGTTTTTTGGGATGATTTAAGGTGATTTTTGGGGTTATTTAAGGGGGTTTTTGGGGTTATTTTGGGGTTATTGTAAGGGGATTTTTGGGATTATGTAAGGAGATTTTTGGGAGGTTTTTTGGGATGATTTTAGGGGATTTTTGGGAGTCTTTTTGGGGTTATTTAAGGGGATTTTGGGATGATTTAAGATGATTTTTGGGAGTCTTTTTGGGATTGTTGAAGGAGATTTTTGGGAGTTTTTTGGGATGTTTTAACGTGATTTTTGGGAGTTTTTGGGATTATTTTAGGGGATTTTTGGGAGTTTTTTGGGGCCATTTAAGGGGATTTTGGGAGTTTTTTTGGGATTATTTAAGGGGATTTTTGGGGTTGTTTAAGGGGAATTTTGGGGTTATTTAGGGGCATTTTTGGGAGTTTTTTGAGATTATTTAAGGGGATTTTTGGGAGTGTTTTTGGGGTTATTTAAGGGGATTTTTGGAGTTTTTTGGGATTATTTTTGGGGATTTTTGGGAGGTTTTTTGGGTTATTTAAGGGGATTTTGTGGAGGTTTTTTGGGTTATTTAAGGGATTTTTTGGGAGTTTTTTTGGGGTTATTTAAGGAGATTTTTGGGAATTTTTTGGGGTTATTTAAGGGGATTTTTGGGAGGTTTTTTGTGTTATTTAAGGCGATTTTTGGGAGTTTTTTGGGGTTATTTAGGGCGATTTTTGGGAGTTTTTTGGGATGATTTAAGGGGATTTTTGGGAGTTTTTTTGGGGCTATTTAAGGGGGGGTTTTTGGGAGTTTTTTGGGGTTATTTAAGGGGATTTTTGGGAGGTTTTTTGGGATGTTTTAACGTGATTTTTGGGAGTTTTTTTGGGATTATTTAAGGAGAGTTTTGGGATTATTTTAGGGGATTTTTGGGGTTATTTTTGAGGTTATTTACTGGGATTTTTGGGAGTTTTTTTGGGATTATTTAAGGAGATTTTTGGGAGTTTTTTGGGATGTTTTAACGTGATTTTTGAGGTTATTTAAGGAAATTTTTGGGAGTTTTTTTTTTAATTATTTTAGGGGATTTTTGGGGTTATTTTTGGGGTTATTTAAGGGGATTTTGGGGAGTTTTTTTGGGGTTATTTAAGGGGATTTTAGGAAGTTTTTTTGGGGTTATTTAAGGGGATTTTTGGGAGTTTTTTTGGGGCTATTTAAGGGGATTTTGGGATTATTTAAGGTGATTTTTGGGGTTATTTAAGGAGATTTTGGGGAGTTTTTTGGGATTATTGAAGGCGATTTTTGGGGTTATTTAAGGCGATTTTTGGGAGTTTTTTGGGGCTATTTAAGGGGGGTTTTGGGAGCTTGTGGGGCTATTTAAGGCGATTTTTGGGAGTTTTTTTGGGATGATTTAAGGGGATTTTTGGGATGATTTAAGGCGATTTTTGGGTTAATTTAACAGGCATTTTGAGGTAATTTTGGGGTCACTCAAGGCCGTTTCGCGGCACAATTTTGGGTTTTCTTTTTCTCTAATTAAACCTTTTGGGGTGGGGGTCTCCCCCCCTAACCCCCCCTCTCCCT
>NW_024498685.1:0-8014 GCF_017590055.1 Onychostruthus taczanowskii
GGTAGAGATGCCACCTATAAGTGAGCATGAGACCGAGGGGTAGATCTAACCATGGACAGTATCTCTCAGGTTATTTTTGACTGTGAGAGGTGCGCTGCCATTAAGCAGGCCAAGCAGGTGAAGCTCCTCTGGTATGGGGGGCGGTGGTCTAAGTACAAGTACGGGGAGGCCTGGCAGATTGATTACATCACACTGCCTCAAACCCGCCAAGGCAAGCGCTATGTACTAACCATGGTAGAAGCCACCACGGGATGGTTGAAAACCTACCCTGTGTCTCATGCTACAGCCCGTAACACTATCTTGGGCCTTGAAAAGCAGGTCCTTTGCAGGCACGGTACTCCCGAGAGAATTGAGTCGGATAATGGAACTCATTTTAAAAACAATCTTATCAATACTTGGGCTAGGGAACATGGCATCGAGTGGGTGTACCATATCCCCTATCATGCACCAGCTGCAGGGAAAGTGGAAAGGTACAATGGATTGTTAAAAACCACCTTAAAAGCATTGGGTGGGGGGTCTTTAAAAAACTGGAAGCAGCATTTGGCAAAGGCTACCTGGTTAGTTAACACTCGAGGTTCCACCAACCGAGCGGGTCCTGCTCAGTCTGAGCTTCTTAACATAGTAGATGGGGATAAAGCCCCAGTGGCCCATGTCAGAGGTTTGTTGGGAAAGACAGTATGGATCAACCCTGCCTCGAGCTTGGCTGGCTTGCTTGCTTGCTTGCTTGCTCCTGCCTTGGCTGCTAGCTGATAGCTGCTTTTTTGCTGCTTTCTGCTTTCTACGCTGTTTTTTTTTTTTTTTTTTTTTCTTTTGTTCCCTCTTTCTTACCCTCCCCCGAAGATACTGGACCGGCTCCAGACCTGACCTGGGACATCCAGGACCCCCGGCGTCCAGGACCCCCGGAGTCTGCGAGAGAAGCTCAGCGCCCTCCACAGCACTGCCTGGTTTCTTTTCTTTTCTTGTGTTGGGGAGTGTTCTTTTGTTATTTGTTAATAAATAGGTTTTGTTTTCCACTGTGCTCCTCTGAGGAATTCCTTCCTGAACCCGGTATTGGGGGAGGGGTGGTTGGAGGTTTGTTTTTTTTTAGGGGGCTCCCTTTTGGAGATTTCCCCTAATTTGTCCTAAACCAGGACACCACAGCTGTTTTAGAAAAAGTCACAGTGTAAAGTTCAAAGAAAATATTGAAATGGCTGCATGGCTTCTTCTCCTAGCAGCAGAGCAGATTTGTGGGGACCTGCTACCTGCCCTGCTCTGAGTGGGAGGGTGGGGTGAACATCACCCACTGCTTTGCTGGCTTGGATGTCACGCCTCACCCGCTCACTTCCATGAGTCCCGCACCCCTCCAGCCTAGGCTTCCTCCTCACACCTTGGAAGGACAGCAAAGGAAGCAAAAGGCAATAAAACAGAACACTGATCTTTGCATAACACAGACCTTTTCTAACTTTGACATAAATTAATGAGCTTTAATGGGCACATGTTGAAGCCTTAGGTTTGGTGATTTAATGCCTTTCTCTTTGCCAAGGCGACCAGCAGACATGGCAGGTTTGTGCTTGGGGTCTGGGATGCAAAGCGGTTTTATGCAAAGGTGATTTGGACACCCACGGCCGTGGGGTGTGCGCATGTGTGTGTGTGGGGATGATGGAACAGCAACCTCAGCAATGCCTGTCTGTGGACAGGGGTCCCTGGTGATTCTCCTCGGATGCACCACCTTCTGCCCCGGGGCCAACACTAAAATCAAGCCATGGAGGCAGTGGGTGCCAGCACATCCCACAGATGGGCAATGTGGGTGGCACTGTCCCCATCCTGTGGTGCACCCTGGGCTCTTTTTCTGGCACCCTGCATCCCTCCCCACCAGGGTGAGTGTCCCTGCTGCTCCTGAGATAAAAACACTATGCCTGGGGAAGACCCAGGGTCACTGCCACTCTCGCTATCCCTGCCATCAACGTGGGAGATCGGGACCCAGCATGGCCTGGGTGGGCAGGAGCTCATTGTCAGGATGTGCCTCGGGCACGGCACCTCTTCCCAGCCCAGCTTTCTGACCGCACAAAGAAAACATTTGCCCAGACACAGCCTGGCCCCTTGCCATGTTGAAAGCCTGGCTGCCGGCAGCTGGAAGAGGTCATGCAATGCCTCCCCAGCAGGACACAGAGCACAGGACTGGGAGACGAGATAAACAAGGCTGGGTTTTAGAGCCTTCCTGAAATCTGCTCTCATAAAAGGCAGCTGTCTGGAAACCTGCTAATCGCGGGGAGGAGAGTCTCCCTGTGAAGAAGGGAGGCTTGCCAGGCCTGCCACCACCACTGCTCGCACACGGGCGGTGCTCCCGCCCCGGCTGCAGCAGCCTGGTAAAACGCCGGGGAGGTGAATAACACTGTGGGCAAGTGACCCTGCAAGCAGGATTTCCAAGAGCTTCAGAGCCCCACATACCATGGGGTAGCTCCCTGTGGCGCTGCACACTCCAGGGAGCACTGCCAGCACAGGGGACCATGCTGCCATCTGGTCTGGGAGCAAAGGGCACGCTGGAGAGAGCAGGGAATTCAGGCACAATGGCTAAGTACAGCTGGTACAAGGTCCAGAGGTATCCTGGATACGTTCTGACAAGCCAGGATGGATCTAAGGGCTCACTTATCCTTCCCACTGGGACAGTGGGTTTCAGTGATCATCACACAGGCCTGTCCCTTTTCCTAAGTCTCTGTGCTAAGCTCTGTGCTGTCCTGGTTGTGGTCTGGGGCTGGACTGCAGTTGGTGCCTATGCCTATGGAATACTTCGGCTTTCCAGTCCAGTGCTCTTTATACAATGCAGAGGACTTCTCCTTGCTTGCACATTCCAGGTACATCTGGGGTGGTGGCTAAAACAGACAGGCATCAACAGATCCCCTGTTTTCTCCTCCTGTCCTTCTAGCTAAAATGCTCAGCACTTCCCAAGCAGAACTCAGGAGGAATCATACAACAGCAGCTGGGCTCTTTGCTCCGAGCCAGCTGGCTCCAAGTAGCTTCTGTTCCCAAAAACACACACTGGGCATCTCCTGTGACTTCTCTCACATCTTCTTAGCATTCACCTGTCTGCAGCCAAGTGTCTGGAATGGGGTGGTTTCTGTTTCATAGAGGAGGGAGACTGTCCCACCTGTCTTTTACACTTGGATTTTAAAGGACTTCCCTGCCACATCTGACCACTCAGCCTCCTCCTGTATTCTGAAGGAGCTCAAAATGACAAGGCTCTAATAAACCCACCATCCTGCGAATGAGGGAAAATAATTTAAGAAGTGATGAATGACACATTCTTATTTACTGTAATTACACAGTGTGCTTCAGGAAGGTATTTTCCTATCACTAATCCAAAACATTTATACTCCCCTTTCTCACAGTTTTCTGCTCCTTGATTTCCTTCTAGGCAGCCACTCCCAGAGTGCTCTCAAGGTGCACATAGTATTCCTGCAAATCTCTGCCCCTCTGGAGCTAGCAAGGAGGAAGGGGATCTGTTCTTCAACTTCTCCAGCCTCAGCTTTCCTCAGCTACATTTGCAGTGAAGGAAGGACAGAGAAAGAGTGAAACCCTGAAGTTTTGCTTGCCCAGTGTGTTGTTTTCCTACTACATTTTCTAATGGGTCTTGTGACAGCCTGGGACCCTACTGTAATGTGTAACCACCATAAATATCCAGGTCAGTACCATATAGCAAGTCCAATAGTGTTGCTCTAGGTTTATCCTTTTAAAGATTTTCACACTAAGATGGTAAAATATCCCAGATTTCCACTTGATTTAAAAAAAAAAAAAAAAAGGAACATGTCCTTCTATGCATGACCCAAAACTCTTCTTCTCCCAGAAGTCCATAAAATGGCATGCAGAAGGCCTTAGGTTTTCATCAAAATGGTGAGGAAGTGCTTTGCTTCTCCTGGAGCCTCCCAAAGGACTGGAATATGCTGGGTGTTACCACTTCAGGCAGTTCTGAGGAGCAAGCCATTTGACTGGAAGAGTCTGCAAAAAAAAAAAAAAAAAAAATCTCACCAACCCTTTAGGCTGTGGTCACATGGAAATGTTTTAGGGATCCCAACCACACCACAGATCTGCTGAGAAGTTGTGGTTTCAGAGTTTCTCCCTCAAGCTTTGTGAAATCTTCCCATACCTCCTAGGACTTGGTGGGAGAGGACATCTTTCACTTGGACATCTGGCACTGGTGTCCTAACAGACAAGCTCCAAGGCATTTTGTGAAATAGTCTGCAGCCTTTAGAATCTGCTCCAGACAGAAACCCAAGGACACCAGGCAATGCAGCCATTAATGGAATAAGTCCGTCAGATACTGTTTCATGGGGTGTCTCTGTGTTTCTGTGGGACTGTTATTTGCAATAGGGGAATTCATCTCCTGCATGCATTTTCTACATCCTTCCTGATTCTTAACCAATGTAGGACTTTTTTCCCTTAGCTTAGCTAAGGTTTGTTGGAAATGCACAGAAACACAGTGTGGCTTAAAACATTTGCCAGCTTTTAAAATAATAATCTCAGAACTTCCTGCTCCATACACCACGTAACCTATAGGTTGTTTTCATGCACTAGAACTTTTATGCCTTATTTGACCTTTCACTCCAGACTTTTCCACCATGACCAGAATGCTTTTCCCTTGGTATCCATCACTCCATTGTGCTCCAAATGTACGTAATTGCGCTCTAGGACAGTGGAGTTTCCCAGCTCATTTTCTAGTTGTATCCTACTGGGATTCTTTCTGTGATGAACCTTCAGGAGCCCGCATTTCTCCTCTGACACTTCCCTTCCTTGGTTCTCCTGAGTGAACTGGAAGTATTTGCACATCCACAAATGGTTTGAGAGGAAACAAGCATCTCCCTCTCTGCATTCATCCCTCTGAAGAATCAACTCTTTGTGACACTGTTGCACTGGGTCCCAAATGTTCTGCCTGGATTCTGCATCCCTGCTACTCCACTTACGACCAGAGGCGTAGTAAATTGTGCAGTTGCAAAATTGCCATTTTCCTAAAGACTTGGGCAAATTGCATTTGGGAGTCCCACCGAATGAGCTAGTGCAGGGATTCATGGCGTACACCCCTGTACAAATCAGTACACTGATTACACTGTTCCTCCTGTGCAAACCCCAGCAGAGCTCATCAGTAAATTTAACCACTGGCAAGAACTGTACAGGTGGAAACTGATAAATCTCATTCTGCTGGCTACTGAAACACTTTCCCTCTGTCACTGTGCCCAAGCAAGGTTTTGCAATGTTAGCACACCTACAAACAGCACATCTCCTTCTGTAACAGGAGCAGAGTCCTGTGGACCTGCAGCTCCAGGGAGCGGGCCAGCTCTGGGCACTCTCACTTTTGCTGTTTTCAGTGGAAATTCCCCATCACCAGTTGGTGCAGCAGGCTGAAGTCACCTGCTCTTGGAACAGCTCCCTTTCCTTTGGGACCAGTTAGAGACTGTCAGCCTTGAACTTATCAGAGGCCACGTTGTCCATGCACCTACCACTTGTTCAAAGGTCTAGGCATGTACCCATAAATAGCCTAAGCAGAACAGACCTCTTGGAAGGTTGAGGCCATCCAAGGCCTCCTGTTGGCATGGTGTGCCCTACCTTCCCCACCAGCCTCTCCAGTGCAGCTGGGGCTTTACATAAGCTCCCAACCATCACTAAACTGTCAGGCTGAGCTTTGCTGAGAAAGCAATTTTCTCTTTCTTTTTCTTTGTCTTTTCTGCCTGTTGATATACACCTTTCAGATCTCTTGTGACTGACAAAACTGAACCCATCATTCAAGGGCCCTTCATGCTCAGACAGAGCTTCTTTCCAGGGACTTTAGAGGGAGAACTTAGGGGAAGGTTGTTTTACTTGTTCCTGGTTGATGTTCCTGGAAGGCATCCTGCAGACAGATGGAGATCCTTTCTGTAACACATACCCAAGGTCTGACTGACCTCTTGGGGAAGAGTCTCTGAAGGTCCCAGGATTCCAGGCAGGCTTCAGACTCACCCATCAGTCAGGGCTGGCAGTGACCTCAGAGTGGAGCCACCTTTCTTTTTTACTGTCTCCTAAGGCAGGATGGGTTCTCAGCTATTTGCAAACAATGAGCTTCACTGGAAACACACCTTTAAAGGGAATTTCCATATTGATGGGATAAGGCACATTTCCTGGTGTTTATCAGGACGTCACCATGCCTTACTTATTGCTCCAGTGCCTTGTTTCTGACTTCCTCAGGTTTGGGAAGTGTCTACATTCTTGTATCACCACTATTTACTACAAGCTGATTCGCTAGGTCACCATTAGCCCAAGGGCTGGTTTGAAAGACTGACCCATCTCTGGTATCACCAGTGCATTTCACATGGCCTAAGATGGGCCAAAGTATTCCAGACTGTGACCAGTGTCCCCCGGTAAGGTTTTTGCACCAGTCCTCCACAAAAATGTGGTCCTGACTCTGTCCCCCAGCTGTATCTCCCCCCATTTCCTCATTTTGCAACTCTGCAAAGGGCTTGCTGCATGTTGTGTCTTGTCTTGGCCCACCACCTTCTCACACTCAGGTTATTTTATTTCTGCTTCTGAGCTCAGCTCTGTTTTTGCATGGCCCCTGTCTCTCTTGCTTTACATACGCTGGGTGTGTGTGGTACTCTCTGAGGTGGAAGTTCTCTTTTCTTGTCCACACATGAGCCACAGTGCTGTGCTAACAGGACTGACCATCTTCTCACCACTGCCTGCTCTGCTGGCCCAATGCTCTGCTGCAGCCCATCATTTAAAGACTTGGCACATTCCTCAGCCTCTCAGGGCATGTTTGGCTTCCCATTAAACACAGAGATATCCTTCCTGGCTCAGGAAGTCTCTGCTCTGCAGGCCACCAGAACCTGGGAGACTGGCACAGGGAGCTTGCATTGTGTCCATGGTGCTTGTCTGCTCCTCCCAAAGCATCTCCTCCTGGACTCCAGGACTACAGGACCTTTTGTCTGACCCAGCTCAGATTTTTATGTGCTTACCTTTCCCTTTTTCCCTGATCTAAATCTGGTCATCCCCTTACTGAAAAATCTATTATTAAATCACTGTCCAATTTCCCCTGGTTGAATACCTTGTTATTCAACCAAAATAGTCCAGATCCTTCAGCTGAATTCTCTTTGTCCCCCACTTTGTGGCACACAGTTGATGAGCTCTCTCTAATTTGATGGTTGATTCTAGTCATACAGCCAGACTAGATAATTTAATCTCTTTTCCTGAAGGCAAGTGCTCACTGACATAAGAGCTGACCCCATCAAATGGCTCCCAGGCCTCCTATTTCAGAGCCATTCCCTCATGCCGTGGTTGTGGACAGAGCTGAACAAATCTCCCAGGTACATTTTCCTTAAACACTGTGGCTTTTGTGCTGATTCAGATGGGACAAATGGTCTCATTCCTTCCTCTTGGAGACTGGAAATGCTGGTGGATGATGGTGGTAGGCTGTGTGCTGGCCAGCTTGTCTGCAGCAGGAGGCTGTTTTTTCCTGCAGCAAACTGCAAGCCTTTTATATCCTTTTCTCACTGATTTTCTCAATTTCTTAACTCTTGTTGTGGTTCATCTTGGCTTATAAATTGGCCAAAGCTTTTGTTATGCCTCTTATTTTCTGGAAAATATTATTTTGCATGATACTCAAGCTGCTGATCACCTCTTTGAGCCATCTTGCATTTTTAAACTGGGAATCTTCCAGAAGAATTTTGCATTCTCTCTGGACACTGAAGTCTTTTATCCTTGTCTCCAGGTGACCTCTTATAAAACTCTTAGAAGTTTCCAGATGTTGCTTGAACTCCTTTTGCAAAGTCTCCAGCTGTCTTGGCTCATGTTTTGAGTCTTTGGTAACTTTCAATTTCCGTTCCCACTTGATTCCAGAGGAATCCCAGAATTAGGACTTCTCCTAGAAGCTGAGTCTCACCCTGGACATTCTTTCCATAATTTGAAGATCTGCAGGTTGTTCCACAGAGAATGAAGCTGGCAAAGAAATGTTCCGGAAATGTTCCAGGTGTTCCACAAGGAGGATTCCAGAAATTCTCACCTCCCGCCCCCCCCA
>NW_024498685.1:8420-102622 GCF_017590055.1 Onychostruthus taczanowskii
CCCCCCCCCAGCTCCCCACCCTGTCTGTTACAGAAACCATGCAAAGCCCTCTCCTGCCCATGGGAGGAATCACCTGCAGGGAACTGTCTTTTCTTTCAGAGTTCAAGCTCCCTTTGAGTCAGCAGTTCCCCAAAAGGTCTCCGTGTGCTTTAGTTCAGGGTTAAGCTCCTTTCACTTGGGCTGTTTTCTTGACACTTTTTCAAGGACCAGTCCAGTGACGAGGAGAGATATTTCATGCTGAAGCTGCTTGTTTCTCTTCACTGACTAACAAGAGAGCCTGGAGTTCTACCTTGGACATCCAGCTTGGATGACTGACATGGGGCAAGCAATATGTCCTCGATGAGCAAGTTTCCCTTGCAGTCTGTGGTCCTCCTTCCCAAGGGAACTGCTCTGTAGTCCAGGCTTACCCAAGGTAATGTCCCAGGGGAGATTTAGGTTGGATATTAGGAAAAAGTTCTTCCCCCAGACGGTGGTTGAGCACTGGGACAGGTTCCCCAGGGAAGTGACCACAGCCTCAAGACTCACAGAGCTCAAGAAGCATTTGGACAGTGCTTTCAGGCACTTGGTAGGACTGTCCTGTGCAGAGTCTGGAGCTGGACTCCAGGATCCTTGTGAGTCACTTCCAACTCAGAATATTCTATGTCTGTTTGAACATGTGTAACAATTTGCTTTCCGCAGCAGCAGCAGCAGATTCTCCCACCCACCTCTGTAGCAGTCCACAAGCCTCTCCTTCTGACCTCCCACCCCTATAACCTACACACACGTGGCACAAATGTATGTTATTTTTTTGTCTCCGGTTTTGTTTCGGACAGTGTGGAAATGCCATCAAGTTAAAAGGGAGAGAGCTGTACAAGCCCGCAGTGCCGCTTGCTGCTTGCCAGGCAGGAGCCTCCAACACCTCATCAGAGCCTTCGCCGCTGCTCCTAAAACCTTATTCGCACTTTACAGACGGGCAGTGCGGTTCGGCAGCCTCCCCGCCCCGCCGCACACAAAAACACGAGTTACCCCTCTGGCCAGAATACCTGTAAAGCACGACAGGAATGACGTGAGGTTCCCGTCTCTATTTTGTCAGGCCGTGGTGTGTTTGGTATTTATTGGGTTAATTCCCCAGCCGCCCGGATTCCGTGGGAGCCCGTGTTTGGACGTCACGCACCTCCACGAGCCGGAGCCCGCGGAAGGGAAGGAGCAAAACTAAACCAAGTAAAAAGCAAGCGGTCAGCGCTGGCGGCGAAGATAAATACATCTCTATGGATCGCCTCAGCTGACACTTCCCGCCTGCGGTTCCCGCTGGGAATACCGGAGAGAAACCCGCCAGCCCTGCTCTGAGAAGGGGTGGTGGTGTCGGGGGTGTCCGCTCCCCCCGCCCCGCACGTGGGGCCGGGGCCGCTGCGCTCCCCGCACACGCTGCACACCCCGCACGTTGCAGGGCCACACATGCCGCGCCGGCGTGCAGGCACGGCGCACACACGGGGACACGCGGGGACACACAGGCCGGGACACGCACACGCGGGGACACACACGCACGCACAGACAGCGCCTTTGCCGGAGCATGGGAAAGAAGAGCATCCCCTTCCCTCGGGCGCCGGCACCCCGTCCTTCCGCCGGCAGGAGGGTCCTGGCGGGCTGCCCGGCGAGTGGCGGGGGGCGCGGGGCTGCCCGAGGCTGGAGAGGCACGGCCCGCGGTAGCCCGTGCCGGGGGTGCCCGGTGCCGCCCGGCGCCGCCGCCTGCTAGCGGGGGGCGGCGAAGCAGGGCCGCCCGGTGCAACCCGGCAGCAGTGATGTGGCAGCAGGTCCGGTCACGTTGCCGGCCCTGTGCTCGTACCAGTGTGAGACGGGATTAGGGAGGCGGCTGTCGGTGCCGCCGCCGGCTGCTGGGAGCGGGGGCTGCGCGAGCGCGCCCGGCGCGCAGGGACGAGGGCGGGGGGCAGGGGGTTCCCGCTCCGCCCCGTCCCGGGGCTGCTGCGGTCGGTCACGCTGCACCGGTGCAAATCCTCTGCCAATGTCACCCCCTGCGCCCCGCAGGGATGCGGGCTGCCCGAGGGCAGCGTCAACAGCAGATGTGTTTACCTTGGAGATAGACATATTTTTATATGTATGTGCCTCTATACGTGAGTCCGTCTGTACTGAAGGAGCGCTTCTGCCGCGGTTTGGCGTTGCAGGCAGATCCGGCTCCCGTCCAAAGGTCGAGAGGGGGAGCTGCCGCGAGCAGCGGAGGCCGGGCGGGAGCACCGGGGGACGAGAGCTGCGGCATGGCGACGCCGGGCCAGGGAGCGCTCCGCGCAGTAACACGCGTGTGCGTGCGCCTGTTCGTTCCCACGCATCTTATAGAAATCTACAGAAAACGTATGGCGAACGTGACCCCCTAACCGCACCCCCAAGAGAGGGGCTCGATTATTACCCCCTTTATCCCGTGGCCACGTTTTCCACTGGCGGTTCTCCTCTCTGGATGCAAATTAAAAAAATATAAAAACACAATAATAAAAGTAAAATTATTTCATAATTATTGAAATTAGAAAAATCATAAAAACACAGTGAGAGTGGCAATCATCACGGCGGTAACGCTGACGGTGACAGCGACAGCGGCAGCAGCAGTAGCACGGGGGGAAGCCGCTGTCTCGCAGGGCGGCCCCGGGCGGGCGGCGGGACCCCCCCCCCGGGCGCGCGTGCCCCGCGGGCAGGCGCGGCGGCGGCGGGAGCGACGGCGGGAGCTGCGGGCGTGTGCGCGGGGAGCGCAGCGAAGGCGGGAAGGGGGGAGCGGCAGCGGCGGCGGAGGCACTTGGAGGGGGGGGGACGACGAACTGCCGCACACTTTTGGCCACTGGACGGGAGAGGGGGGACGGAGGCTGCATGTGCGCAGCGTCGCTCGCGGATCTCCCGAGACTGATCTCAGCATCCCGCAGGCTCAGTCAAAAGCAGCGACGAAACATCAGCCGCTGCCAGACATGGATGAAGGAATCTCCCGCTTGCCGGAGAGGCAGCTACTGGAGCATAGGGATTTTATAGGGTAAGGCGCCGGGGCACTATCTCCGTTTCGTATCTCTACGGCGTTTCGTCTTCTTGAGAAAGTGCTGCGAAGCGCTGGGAGCGGCGCCGGCTCCCCGGCGGGGCGCGGGGCTTGCCGCCTCCCTCCGCTGGCGGAACCGGGCGAGCCCTTGCCCGGCCCTTCGGGCAGAGTGCTCGGCGCCCGTGTGTCCACTCGATCAGGTGCTAGGCAAGCTATCGCTGCCCTTGCCGATGCTGGATCTTTGTGTTTTTCTGCAGGCTGGACTACCCTGCTCTGTATATGTGCAAACCCAAAAGAGGAGTGAAGAGGGACGACAGCAAGGTAAGGATAAGTTTCTGGGGCTCTCTTCTCGCTTAACCGCTTAATTGGGCTCTCTTCTCCCTTAACCGCTTAATTGGGGCTCGCTGATTTTTGCAGAGTACCTTTGCTCCCAAGAGCATCCCCGGGGGGCTGCGCATACAACCTGCCCCCCGAATCACAACTGGGTTTACGAGCGAGCTGGCACGGCGGGGAGAGCGGTGCCTTGACGATAATTTGCGCGGCATGTGGTCCGCATGACATTTGTTTTGGTTTTGATCAGCGTTCCGAAGGACTCTGCCTAACACTTGGCTTTTCCGGGTTTTGCTAATTAGGAAACGTACAAACTGCCACATAGACTGATAGAAAAGAAGAGGCGAGACAGGATTAACGAATGCATTGCCCAGCTGAAGGATTTACTGCCCGAGCATCTGAAACTAACGGTAAGGTGCCCAGGAGCTTACATGCCCGTGCAGATGCAGGCGCCGGCAGCCTGCCCGCCCGCCGTCCCCCTAATGCCTCGGGGACCGGTCTCGCCGAAGTTAATGGAGGCGGCATTTGGAGGTAGCAAAAACGTGCCGGGAGGTAGCCAAGCCGCCCCCTACCCTTGCCTTTGCAGACGCTGGGACACCTGGAGAAAGCGGTGGTGCTGGAACTGACTTTGAAGCACTTGAAAGCGCTAACAGCCTTAACAGAGCAGCAGCACCAGAAGATAATTGCTTTGCAGAATGGTAAGCGGGGTCCGGGGGACACCGCCGCTAGGGCGCACCGGGGGCGGGCAGTGGGGGGGCGCGGAGCGGGGCACCCCATGCCGGAGCCGCGGGTAAACGCTGTCCCCGCTCGGTCTCCCCCGCAGGGGAGCGGTCGATGAAGTCTCCGGTGCAGGCCGACCTGGACGCCTTCCACTCGGGCTTTCAGACGTGCGCGAAGGAAGTGCTGCAGTACCTCTCCCGCTTCGAGAGCTGGACCCCCCGCGAGCAGCGATGCGCGCAGCTCCTCGGCCACCTGCACTCCATCTCGTCGCAGTTCCTCTCCGGCCCTCAGCTCCTCTCCCCACCGTCAGGACCCCTCAGCAAGGGATCCTCCTCCTCTTCCTCCCCGCCCGCCCCCCACTGCGCGCCGGGCCACAAGCCGGAGGGCCAGGCTAACTGCGTGCCCGTCATCCAGCGGACTCACGCCGCCGAGCTCAGCGCCGAGACCGACACGGACACGGACAGCGGCTACGGCGGGGAGGGCGAGGCGCGCACCGAGCGCGGCCCCGCGGCGGCGGCTGGCGGAGCGCTGCCCGCCCTGGCCATCAAGCAGGAGCCGTCGGGGGACGAGCTGCCCCCTGCGCCCAAGCGGCTGAAGCTGGACCGCGGCGGGAGCCCCATGCCCAGCCCGCCGGGGCTGGCGACGTGGGGAGCCGAGGCGGCGGCGGCGGCAGCGGCGGCCGCGCTGGTCAGACCCGACGCCGCCCTGCTGGGCTCGCTGATGGCCCTGGGGGCGGGCGGCGGCGGGGGCCCCTTCGGACAGCCGGCGGCGGCCCCTTTCTGCCTGCCCTTCTACTTCATCTCCCCCTCCGCCGCCGCCGCCTACATGCAGCCCTTCCTGGATAAAAGCAGCCTGGAGAAGTATCTCTACCCCGCCGCCCCCATCCCGCTCCTCTACCCGGGCATCCCGGCCCAGGCAGCCGCCGCCGCGGCAGCCGCCGCCGCCTCCTTTCCCTGCCTCTCCTCCGTGCTCGGCCCCGAGAAGGCGGCGGCGGCCGCCACCGGGCTGCCCCCGACGCCCCACCTCCCGCACCCCTTCGCTGCCGCCGAGCCCGGCGAGGAGCCCGAGCCCGCAGCTGCCGAGGAGCCCAGCGCCGAGGGCCCGTGAGACGCCCCGGGGGCTCCTCGCCGCCGCTGCCCTCCCCTCGGACTGAGGGGCCGTCGGGCCCGCACTTGCGCCCCCGGGTTCCTACGGAGGGCAGGGGTCGCCGGGGCCGGTGATCGCCGGGATGTCGGGCCCGGCCCGGGGGTGTTCCGCTGCCGGGGCGGCAGATCCCGGAGCGACCCCCGCAGAGGACCGTCGAGGATAAAATTTGTTACTCAGTATTTTTTTAATGTTTGGCTTTATAAATGCATAAATAAGGAAAACAAAACAAAACAAAAACAAAACAAAAAAAAAAAGAAAAAAAAAAAGAAGAAGAAGGAAGAAAATCTAGTAAGGATACTTTTTTTTTTCTCTATATATATAGAGTAATTAAATATGGCACCTTATTTGGAATGGGTTTATATAGTGTGTCCCTAAGTCCCACTTGGGAACTTGCACTTGTTGTCCGGGAGACCTGGATGCATTCAGTGTGAGGGCGGGGAACGAGGCGAGGGAGGAAGGGCTGAGCCCAGCACCTGTGCTAGCACTTTATGGAGAACCGGAGTGTGGAGGATGCACCCTGAGCCCAAACCTGCAGTGCCTTGAGCACCCGGGGATGCCGCTGGCTCCAGCAAGTTTTGGGTGTGCAAGGAAAGGAGGGTCAGACGCATTACATAACCTTGTGTTTATTTCTTTTCCTTTTTTTTTTTTTTGCTAAGGTATACAGGTGTGGCAAGTGCATTTGTTCTCACCCCATCTTTGTTTAATTCAGTATGTTCCCAAGAGACTTATTTTCCCCCCAAACCTTGCTGTATAAAATGAATGTTACTGCACTGAACTACAAACAGAAACCCCCTTCTCTTCCCCCAAGAAAACACAGAGCAGCTTGTCAGCCTGAACTCATTTTATCCTAAATTCCAAGTGACACAAACTGGAGGCCGTAGGTAGACACCTCGCTGTGCAACCAGAAACGATTAACCCAGTTGGGGTAAGTTTCCCATATGGGTTTTTCCCTCATCCCATGCTCAAATACCGCATTTTCCCTTTCTGGAGACAAACCAGACACCAGATAATCACACAGATAAAGCTTTTATAATAAGGCTTAAACCAAGACCTTGCCTAGATATTTTTAGTTTGTTGCCAAGGTAGCACTTTGAGAAATCTCACTTGAATGTTATGTAAGAGGTGAGACACCACAGCCTGGCAAGGAGTGTGTGCGTGTCCGGAGTCTGTCAGTCCGTTTGGTGTATCTGCTGCTGCTGTTGCTACTGTTTGCCTCAAACGCTGTGTTTAAACAACGTTACAAAAAAAAAAAAAATCTTACTAGCCTACAGAGTGGCTGTATGTAAATAGTTGTTAATACATCCAATTAATGACGTCTGACATGCTATTTTTGTAGGGAGAAAAATATGTGTTAATGATATTTTGAGTTAAATATCTTTTGGGAAGATTTGCTGAAAAAGTTGCACTTTTGTTACAATGCTTATGCTTGATACAAGCTTATGCTGTCTTAAATTATTAAAAAAAAATAAATCCTGTCTGCAAGAAACCAGCTGTTTTAGAACAGTTTAGTATGTGATATATTAGAAATCAATCTTTATATTCAGTATTTTCCAGCACTCCATGAATTCTATTATCTAAATATTTCCACAATATTTTGTGATTTAAAAAATTCTTAATAAGGAATAAAAACTTTAATACACAAAATTGGGGCTGTCTACTAATTTAAAATGCAATGATAACACATAATAATTGGTGCATTGAGCTTCAAACTGTATGACTGAGTGGCTGATGATGATTTAATTCACATTTTTAATCTGGGTTTGAATTTGCTGGGTTTCCTTTAACTCTCTCTGGCAAACTCTGGTTTAATATGTGCCCATTTCACAAAGCAAAGTGTGGAACACACAGGTTTCTTCCTGACATCTACTTTTTTTCCTCTTCTTTTTGCAAAATACTAATCTTTAAAATTAACCTTTGTCAGCCCTGGTGCTGCATGGGAGCTCTCTTTGCTCACAAGGAACAAACTTTATGATTTGCGTAACAATCTAATGATGTATCATAATCTCTGCAGGAATGAATGATGGGTGTCCCAGCTTGGAAATACTGTACAAAAACCAAATATTTTGTGGTGAGGGAGAGAAAGAGAGGAAGAAGAGGAATGGAGTGGTGGAAGCAGGCAGATCATTCTTCCTAGCAGGGAAATGCAGCACCCTAAAGGCTTCAACAGATGGAATAGCAGAGCTGTAGATCACCTTTCCTTCCAAAAATTATTGCAGGGAAATAAAATTAAAGGAACGCCTTAAACAGTAGCCAGTGTTTACGTAAGAGAGAGATGAGGGGAACGTTCCATGCTCCCTCTGCTGGTTCTCCAGTGCCGGTGACTACAGTGACAAGGAATGAAGTTGGAATGGAATAAAAAGTTCCTAAGACTCGTGTTAATTCCATCAATCCCCTAAAACACAGGATGAATTATAAATTGGATGAAAAAAGAAGCACTTATTTTAAATTACTCGAGTAGGATTGCTAAGAAATAGGCATCTTCACATGGAAGCTGTAGCAAATTTAATACCAATTAGAGATACAGGCAGACTATCTATAAATACCACTGGACACTATACATGGGTTTTTTTCCATAAATAATGGACCAAAGGCTGCCACAGTGCACCACTCTTCCTGACACAGTAAATTACTAGGTAGGGAAGTGGGAAAAAAAAAAATCTGTGTCTGCCTCTATCTGTCTTTGGATTATGCTTACTGTGTTTTCATTCATCCTGTTCACAGGAATGAAAGTGAGCTGGGCTCAACCCTTTCTTTCGGTAACTTTGACCTGCATACTTGAACAGCTTAACACTTGTTAGGCCAGCATTTAGGCTGGGATGAAGGTGCTCATGTATTCCAAGTCCTCCTGCCAGCTGGGCAATTGGCCTAACTGAGTGCAAAGCTCTTCCTGCCAGATCACTGCCCCAACACAAAGGGTGGAGCCACAAGCACTTCATAAAAACCTGTGCCCGTCATGAAGAGCTCAGCTTAAAACCTGAGCGTCAGCAAGGCTTTAGGTCTCCTTCAAATTTTCTTCCTTTGGGAATATGAATCCATTTAGGTTTCACTGGGCTATAAACCCAGATCCTTAGAGGGCTTTATCAATTTCAGTATTCACCATGTACAGTAACAGGAAGGCTTGTTTTTATTAGCCCTTGAATTAAACGTGCCAAATAACTTCATGCCAAGTTGCAGCATCAGTGAAATCTATTACATTTTATGACATAAAACATAAAGACAAATTATGTGTTTTCTGATAATCCCAATGCCTAACAAAAGCAAACACGGGGGAAAAAGGTTTGTAATTGAGGTTGATAACCCACTGCTGCTGGAGGCAAAAGGCAAATGACAGGAGGGACCCTTGTGTCAGCCTTAATTATTAAATTTCAGGCTTCCTCAGATCCCTTTGGAGTCTAAATCAATTTGTATGTCTTGAATTTTCTTGAGGTTAAAAACAATCACACAAACATGGGACAAGAGCTTCCCACCTTTAAATACACATTCCCTTATGGAAACACTGAGAGTGAAGACTAGGTGCTACATTTACCACTTACACTTGAATCCATATTCTGTTGTCCCATAAACCACAAGATAAGTGATGCAAGCTTGATTTCTTAAGCAATAAATGCTGAAAACAGCTTTTATAATCCAGTATATCATAGTGGCATAACAGCTGCAATAGAGTGTGTTAAATCAAGATGGTTGGGATTGTTAAGCCAATGGAAGGCAATATAATGTACCTCCAACAGAAGGACAAGGTATTTTTATATTTGGGAGTGTTACAGTTACAGATCTTGACTATCAGCCCTGTTTGAGAAAGGCCTGACCTACCATTTAAGCCATATGAGCCCTTTTCTGGAGCACAATGGGCCTTTGAGTAGGTCCCGAGTTTGTGTTTTGGGCCTTGTTTGTTTAATTTTCACTTTAGTTGGGGCAGACTGAATGTCAGACATCCAGCAAGCCTGGGGGCTGTGTGCAAGGTGTGTTTCAGCACCTCTTAATTCCTGGCCTGCTGTGTAGCCTGGGTCTTGCAACGCATTTCCTTTTCCCTTCAAACTTCAGCTCCTGGAATCATGTGATCCCAGCCTTCTTTGAGAAGTTTCCTGCCTTCCAGTTGCAGAAATGAACATGCAAGTACAACCTCGGAGAAAGAAAGTAACAAACATGCCGAATTTTCTCTGTGAAAAAAGCCTTGGATGTTTTAAAGCCAGTTTCACTCAGGAAAGTCTGAATCTCTATTGACTGTCTGTTTCTCCTGCAGGCTCAGAGCAGCTCGCTGGGAAGCAGCAGAGAGAAGCCAGTGGCTCACCTGCTGCCAGCAGCAGCTGCGTGAGCCTTGGACACGTGTGGGCTGGATGTGAGCAGAGCCGAGCTGCTCCTCTCTCTGCATCCTTCTGTGGCTCCAGCCTTTCAGCCTGCAGGGCTGTCAGTCTGTCACAAGAACTAAATTCAGGGCAGCCTCGATGACAGCGCTGCCGCGGGCTGCAGGAGCTGCCCTGCCTGGGACAGGCTGTTCTGCCTCGCTGAACTCACGGGCACCCAGTGGCAGTGCACCTGCTGCTGCCGCCGCTGCAAACATTCACCGCCCTGCGTGGCCCTCCTGGCGCCCCAGAGGATGCAGGTGATGCCTGGGACAGGTGAGAAAAGACTCCCTTATATTTCAGCAAGCAGGGACTTTGATCCCAGGCAGCTCTACGGGGTCATAGGGACCAAGGAGAATTGTTTCTCCTGCCTCCATAAAGCCTTGTTGGTTGTTCGTTTGGGTTTTTTACTTTGCTTTTTGCTAGGTGTTTTATAAGGATGAGACCAAGGCACTCTCACAACTACGTAATTTCTAGGGAATAACCTCAGGAAAAGAGCCATGTAGGTATGGCACCTTCTTCCTCAACAGAAAATTGTCTCTCCAAGTGTATTTGGATTAATACCTGCAGCACAAAGCCAGATGAGCCAACAGATGCTGAAGTGGATTCTATTCTCACCATAGAAGGTTGCCAAGGCTCCAGCCTCCTGCGAGTGGCAGGCAGGCCCACAGCCTTCCTTACATATGATGTTGTTTGCAAAAGAGCCCATCCAGGTGGGAGCAGCAGCCCCTCTTCATGAGCCAAATACTTACAGGTGTGGTTGGAATTCAGTGCATTGGCTTCAGGTTTGAAACCTGTGAGTAGCGACCCAGATTGGCATTTCTGTGGTATGGATATCACAGCTTGAGGCTGGGCCCTAGGTTCCCGCTGCAAGACCTGAAATATGAGTACCTCCATCAAAAACAGTCATAAGCCACCAAGAGCAGACTCTATAGCAATAAGGCAGCCTGAAATGTGGAAAAAACCCCTTCTCTTCACAGAATACCAGAATGGGTCAGGCTGGAAGGGGCCACAGTGGGTTATCTGGTCCCACCTCCTGCTCAGGCAGGGCCATCCCAGAGCACATGGCACAAGATTGCATCCAGATGGTTCTGGAATCTCTCCAGTGAAGAAGATTCCACATCATCTCTTGGCAGCAAGATTTCCAGAAGTGTTTGCAGGACTACCAGTAGGAGAAAGTGCCTCCTTTTAACATGTAAGTTGAACTCTCTTGTTCTGTGTGGGACTAAGAGGCTGGAAAAAAAAATAAGGCTGGAAAATCTTTTTATGCTTTTCTTTAAACAAGAGGGCATCAGTCTTAAGCTGCACAGGGGTAGGATTAGGTTGGACACGAGGGAAATTTTTGTAACTGAACGGGTGATCAGACATTGGAACTGCCTGCCCAGGGAGATGGAGTCACGGTCCCTTGTAAGTTTTTAAGAAAAGAATGGATGTGGCGCTCAGTGCCATGGTCTGCTTGACACGGTGGTCTTCGGTCATAGGTTGGACTCGATGACCTCAAAGGACTTTTCCAGCCTAAACACTTCTGTGATGCTGTGAAAAGAGAAGGTCTGCCCCACTCCGGGTTTGTCCGGAGGGCAGGAGCGCTCGGGCAGAATCTGCGCGCGCACCAGAGCGGGCAGCACTCCAGGGAGGCACCGCAGGGGTCCATGGGGACTGTGCCAGGGAGTCCCCGGCAGCCCGGCCGGTTCCCTGGCGACCCCGCCCTGCTCCGGACCGCTGTCCTTCCCCCCGCCCCGCCCGGCGCTGCCCGGCTCCCTCCCCGGTCCGAAGTGCGCGCCCGCCCCTCAGGCCGCCACCGCCGCCGCCGTCACGCGCGCGCCCGCGTGACCACCGCGCACGCCGCCTGGCACGTGCGCGCGGGGCCGCGCCCGCAGCGGGGAGGGCGGGAGGGGGAGTGGGCGGGGCCAGCGGCGGCGGCAGCTGCCATTGGCCAGCGTGGGGCCCGCGTCCAGCCTCCCCTCACGCCGCCCCACCTCCCTGAAGGAATGGCCGCCCCTGGGGCGGGCGGGGCCAGGGCTCTTCTGACAGAATCACGGGGTCAGTTAGGCTGGCCCTCTGTGGTCGTCGAGTTCAGCCGGTGACTGAGCACCACCGCGTCAACCTGACCATGGCACCCAGTGCCACGTCCAGCCTTTCCTAAAACACCTCCAGGGACGGTGATTTCACTGCCTTCCTGGGTAGCTCATTCCGATGTATGATCGCCCTGTGAACAAATTCTTCCTACTCTGCACTGTTGCGGTCTCACCTTGATGATTGTGTGTAGTTTTGGTCACTGCAATGTAGGAAGGAGATTAGGCTGAAGAGAGTGGTGAGGGACCTTGAGGTGAAGCCGCACACAAGGAGCAGCTGAGGGCACTTGGTCTGTTCAGCTGGAGAAGAGCAGACTGAGGTTAGAGCTCACAGCAGTTCTGCAGCTTCCTCACGAAGCAGAGGCCCTGATCTCTGCTCTGTGGTGACCAAGGACAGGACCTGAGGGAATGGCTAGAACTGTGTCAGAGGAGGGTTAGGGTGGATATTAGGAAAAGGTTCTTCCCCCAGAGGCACTGAACAGGCTCCCCAGGGATGGTCACAGTCCCAAGCCTGACAGCTCCAGGCGCTTTTGGGCACGTGATATGACTCTTGGGGAGTGTGTGTGCAGGGACAGGAGTTGGACTTGATGATCCTTGTGGGTCCCTTCCAACTCAGCTGTGATTCTGTAATGTCCAACCTAAACATCCCCTGTCCTCTCAGAAAGGGCTGCAAGGGGTTCAGAGTCCCAGCATTCAGGAATTTTGCTCAATGCACATTGAGCAAACAGAATGTAACATTATGCACATATGGGCCAATTCTGTACAGAAATTAATAATTACACCCCTTGAGGGCATCAGCTGGAGGGTTAATAAATCAGGGAAAACCTTAGTAGAGGCTGTTTTCAAACTTAGATTCTTCTGAAATAACAATGTTGTTAATGTGATATGGAATCATAGAATGGCCTGGGCTGGAAGGGACTTTAAACACCATCCAGTTACACTCCCTTGTCATGGGCAGGGACACCTTTCACTGTCCCAGCTTGCTCAGAGCCCTGTTCAACCTGGCCTTGGACACTTGCAGGGATCCAGGAGCAGCCACAGCTTCTCTGGGCACCCCATGCCAGGGCCTCACCACCCTCACAGGAACAATTTCTTCCCAATATCCAATCTAAACCTCCTCTCTCTCAGTGTGAAGTCATTCCCCCTTGTCCTGTCACTCCAGGCTCTGTAAATAGTCTCCCTCCATCTTTCCTGTAGCCTCTTGTAGGTCCCTTTGTTTCAAAACGGTGGTGGCAGCACTGACATGGTGGCACCGGTTGGACAGAACAGCAAGATCAAAAGATAACACAGCCACCTGAGAGGAGAAACTGAGGCTCCAGCCGTGATATGGAGCGTGTTTATGCATTTTATGTTGTAAGCTCACTGGAATAAAAACAGATCTTCGCAGGGCCAGGGGCAGGAGCTGGCATGGTCGTTTCCTCTTCCCCAAGGGCAGATTCTAATCAAACAGGCTAAAGCTATTTCTCAGTAACTGCTTAATCATTCTGTGCAAAGTAGGGCAAGATCCACCAGAGGAACAGTGCACATACCTCTGAGAGCAGCTTTTGGCACGGGGAGCAGGAGATGCAGAGGTGAACCTCCTGGGGGGAAGAATATTCAATCCCAATCACCTACTGAGAGATAAATACTCTAGGTCCTGAACTATGACTCAAAGGCAGGACTGCTCATCTTCCAGCATTTTGTGTGAAGATTGGTGCCCTCTGTTGTTCCAGGGAGAAGCTGCTGGGAGTTAGGGAACTGAAATCACAAATGTGAGGTTTGTTTGTTTACTCCAGTGCTGCAGACTCTTACAGATGCTCTAGTTTGGACACAGGCTCTGTCATGCAGAATGCAGTGCCATCAGGACTGCATTTTCCAGAGTAAAGTCAGAAATGAAACGTGTAGAGACAAATGGACCAACATGACTAGGAAAAAAATGCTTAAACAGTAGAAACGCATGTAGAATAAGCAAGAATTCCTTAATAGCTGCTACAAAGGTAATTGAAGGGTTTGGGAATGTGTGTAGACAAGGGTCAGAGTTAAGGCTGTGCTCCCTTTGACATCTGTTCTCTGAGAGAGAAGGAGCTACCTTTGCTTATCAAGCTGCCATCATCAGATAATGCTCCTTGGCACTCCTAGACCATCTGCAAAGGAAAATGTGTTTGTGTGAACCTGGGCTGCATGAGTTCCTGCTCTCTGGCACAGCAGAGAAGTTGTGTTTGGAGTGCAGTTTGCTCTGCAGAGTGCAGAAACGAGAACATAAAGATACATCCACATCTGCAAAATGTGAAGTGGCTTTGAAAAATGCCTAACTCGTCACGGGGCTAATGCTGGTGTTGTAAATTACGATGTAAGTACAGTTATTTAAGATGACCTTTGAGAGCAATCTGTGTGCCATACCCCAGGAGCCAGCTGTGCGAAGCACGCTCCCATGAGTGTCCTGCCAGGCCCAGAAGGCATTTCCAGTACTCCAGCTGTTTGCTATGATTGCTGAACATGCAGAATCTGCAATACCTGCTTTTAAAAATACACAGTAATGTCACGGGCTTGCTTGAGTTTAGCAATCCTAAGGCAGTGCATTCCAAGGAGTAGAGGGCAATTCAGCTGCCTGGCAGAGCCAGTGAGAAGGTACTGCTTGTCCCTGACTTTTGTTTTCCACAGAGATCACTACCTGTACCTTCAGGAACAAAGCTGCCTGAGCTGGGGCAGCGCGGTGGTAGTTTAGGGCTAACCTAGCACTTTCCCTAGTGTGTACAGTCACATCGTAGAGCAGAATCACAGAATGGCCTGGAATAGAAAGGACCCTAAAGATCATCCAGTTCCACCCTCTGCCATGGGCAGGGATGCCTTCCGCTATCCCAGCTTGCTCAGAGCCACATCCAGCCTGACTTTGGACACTGACAGGGATCCAGAGGCAGTCACAGTTTCTCTGGGCACCCTGTGCCAGGGCCTCAGCAGCTTCACAGGGAACAATTTCTTCCCGATATCCAATCTAAACCTCCTCTGTCAGTAAGAAGCCATTTCCCCCTTGTCCTGTCACTCCAGGCCCTTGTCAAGAGTCTCTCTCCATCTTTCCTGTAGGCTCTCTTCACGCACTGCAAGGGCACAATGAGATCAAACCATCTTTATTTGTACAACTCTGTGAAGAGGGATCTCCTCCTTTCCCCAGATGTTCCTGATGCACCCACACAGCAGTGCCTTTGGGATGCAAGCCTGACTCCTCGACTGAAGGCACCTCCACAGTGCAGGAATCTTGTGAGTTTCTGGCTGACAGGAAAAACAATAATATAATAATATAATAACTAGGCAGAGTTACCTGAAGAGGAAATCAGAACAGACTCAAATCATGCCAGGAGCTGAACCCCTGCATATGCTGAAACCAGTGTGCTAAAATCAACAGTAAATTAAGATACTGGTTTTGCAAAGTTTTAAGTTTGAAACAGATGAATCAATTAGATCTCAAAGGTAAAATCTTTATTGGTCAAACCTGGCGCAACACTTGCTAAAGGAGAGAATAAGTCTCACCTCCTTTGAAGTGCTCTCATTATTCAATTTAGTCAGGATATAAATCCTGTGCTATCAGGAAGAGGTTTAACCTCTGACTGAAGGGTTAGTTAAAGCTTCCTCTGCAAGTAGGTTATTTTGGCAACACTGCACCAAGGGTAGTTTACTGCTGAGCTTCATGTGCCCAGTCAGCTCTTTCTATAGAGCTCAAGGCAGAATGTTAGGCCAGGTGACCCCCAGCCTGATTGAACCATTGCAGGACAACTCTGTGTTGCTCAAAACAGACTTTTCAGCAAATGACCCATGTGCAAAAGGCAGTAAATGGAGATGAAGGGCTTGCACTCCTTCTTGGAAAACCATGCACTTCCCTGGGCTTCACTTTCCCAAGCTGACAAAAGGGATAATGACATCTAGTAAGCTGAGTATATACACATATATGTGTGTGCATACACATAAATTGTATGATTTGGATCATTGTTATAATCATAGTAACATAAGAAAATAGTTTTCCCTTGGAATTTTAGGCTGTGTTCTGCCACTGAACAAAGATGTTAAGGTATCCACACTGCCCAGGTTCCTGCTTTTGCAGTTGCTCACAACAACTGAATTACATGCCTGGCCCGTGTGACTGCACCCTGGGGGTAGTCTATTCTATAAGATGTTCCTAGAAGTAGGTGCCTCCTGCTGTAAAGTTCCTCAGATAATGTGCACTGTCTATTCTTCCTACCAAAGGAGGAAGATGTTCCTAGAAGTAGGTGCCTCCTGCTGTAAAGTTCCTCGGATAATGTGCAAAGGTAGCAGCAAGAACTTTATTGAGCAGGACATGAGATAAGGTACTGCAGCACAGATTGTTTATTGTTCTGTCAGATGACAGCAGCAGCACTAATTGTTACTGAAATGCATTCAGATGGCCATCATCTTTAAATGACCTTTGACCTCAGAACTGAGCAGCAAGGACTCTGTGCTCAGACATGCTGAAGGATGCTCATTCTCGGCAAGATGCCGGTGTAAGTGCAGCTGAGGTGTTTGTTAGTTAATTAAATTTATTTGGAGCATGTAGAAAACACTTTGGAGTTGGCAAACTATGAGAAAAGGCACTTTCCTACAATTCTAACTCTTGTGTGCTTTATCTCTTCAGCCACTAATACCAAAGGGCACTTGGGTATCAATGGAAAATTGTGAGATGACAGCCTGTCATGGTGCATTACTGGTTACATGCACATTGCTAGAACATCCTAAGACTTGCAGAAACACCGGAACATTTAGGACCACCAAGCAAATCTCAGCCTGTTCAGTCAATTGTTTCTATTGATTAGGTACAACATACTCCCAAGCAGCACCTGCAAAAGGATTTAGGCTGCCTTTGGTAATAGCAGCACTTTGCAAGAAGAGTGTTGAGCAAAAGTTGAAATGAGGTTCTACTCCTTTACTTGCTTTTCCTTTTAACCCCTTTAGAAAAAGAAATCTACTTAAAGCTAAACAAGAATTCACCTTCAGAAACCCCCAGCTTCCCTCAGCCCACCTGCATCTTGCTCTCACTGCAAGGTAAAGCTAACTCTGAATGACTTCTTGTCACCCTCTGGGTAGGATACAAAAATACACTTCACGCTGCAGTACCTGGATGGCACAACCAAGTTCAGGACCACGTTGTGCTCAGTACTATTTGCCAAACAAACAGGAATCGAGACGCTGTTCCCCACAGGGCCTGCCATATATATAGACGAAGTCAAAGGGGATGAGGCAGTATTATCTCAGGCTTACAGGCTGGGGACTCCAATCCACAGGGATTACAGTAACTTGCCCAAGGTCACACACAGGAAATCTGCAGCAGAGCTAGGAAATGAAACAAGAGCTTCACAGGCACAGGCAAATACACCAGTCACAGGACAGTATCTAAAATGGAATGTTTCAACCCACATCTGTACAGGTTTCAGAAAGCTTCCAGGCCTGCTCAGAAACTGCAGGAATGGCATCATTTGTGCATCAGTTACAGTGAAACTGTGAATAAGACATGTCTCTTTGTAAGTATTACTGTGTCCTTTCTGAAAGAACACCTTTAAAGTTGTGTTGAGTGCCTTACACAATTCCTTACCATGTGCTGTGTATTCCTAGAAAATCTGCTTCCCATCAGTGTGTGGCTGCTGCGTGTACTGCTGCCCTCTCGTGTGGGCCTGCTAGGAACTGCAGTGTTGGCACGGTGGAGGAGACCCGACTATCTGGTGCCTGCCCCTGGCATAACCCTTCACCTCAGCCCTACAGCTAATACATTGTTGCCTTTCTCATTTGCTCTGTCACTGTCTCCTCCATGCTTGTTTTGTGCTTGACACAAACAACATGACAGTGCAGAATCCAAGGTCATAGTTTTGGCAGGCATGCTGCAGATCTGCCAGGTCAAGGAAACGCTTAAGACAACGTTGTAGCAACAAAATGTTGTCAAAGGTCAGCTGGCACTCTGCGGTTTCCCTTCAGTGTGCCAGGAGGGCCAGTTCCACCTCAGGCTCATTTGGACTGCAAAAGCCAAATCATCTGTTCTGGGCACATAATATTTCATGAACAGCAGTTTGATACACACAATAAAAGTTTTGGCAGGTAGTAATCTAGGAGAAACTTCACAGGCAACCACAAAGAAATTCCAGTTATTTCACGCTTAAAAGCTGGCCTGAATTTCATTTTAGCAATAGCTCCTGATGGTACTTCTGTGATACCATGTCACTGGCTCCAAAGCTGCATGATTCACTTTCCATCACACTGGCACTGGAAGAGACTTCAGGGCAAATACAAATCAGGTTAAAGTTGTTTTACTTTCCACTCCCTTCCTTCCATCAACCTCCCGGTTTTTTCTTTTTTTTTTTTTTTTGTTTCTGTATTACCCAGAAGCCTTTTAAAAATATCTAGGCAGGTAATTATGGGCACTCATTTGTGTTGCATTGGATTAGGTGGGGTTTTTAAGCACTTTCCACAAGCTCAGCTGGAGCTCTTCTGAATACTTTTTCTTCAAACTTTTGCTCATTAAAAATAAATCACAGAAAACTTTTCTTTCCTATAACTTGACCCAGGATTGAATATTAGATCTTTTATGCTGCATTTTTCTACTAAGTTTTCCAATTACCAACTATCTTCCTCCTTTTGCAGAGGGGTAGAACAAGACAAAGCATGTCGCTGAAACAATAAGCACAGTCTGGTGTAGTGGTATTTCACCTCCATCACCTTCCAGATGTCTGAACAGAAGTGTGATGACACTCTCTCAGTCTTTCAGAGATCCCTGTAGCCTTTCCACAGCCATGAATTCAGATCCAAAAAGCCTCTAGAAATCAAACTTCAGATTGCATGGGGGAGAAGCTCCAGGGCTGCCTGTGTGGCAGCAAGGAAGGAGGCACACACAGAGCCAGCAGAAGTGGCATGAGGACACTGGCAGTGCCTGAGCTGCTCAGACAAGCCGTGAGGTTGCACAGGGAAGTTTATCACCTCTGATTGCATCAGTTCCACTAGCAAATGCCAAAGAGGCTCCTTTCCTGTCAGCCCTGGATAGTACACAGAACTCATTGCAAAGGATGGGGGAAAAAAGTACACAGGATATCCGCCTGGAAAAAAGGGAACAAAGTAGACCAACTGAGATTGTCTCCATCCAGTATTTCTGAAGAAAGTTAATGATGTAGCAGTGGCTGACCAAGAAAATACTCATTAACACTAGCTACAATATAAAAGGTAGCAAATATATCATTTTCAAGTATGGCAATAATGGGCACCATTGCTCATTGTGCCCTACACTTCAGACACCAGACATCTTAGTTGAAACAATCATTAAAAATTTGGGTTATAAAGGAATAATACCTAGCTGACACAGACATAACAGGCAGAATAATTCAGTATGGCTTCTGAACAAAATGGATCATTGACCTGGTCTGGTTTTGCAACTCATTCATGGTCCAGTTACACTGAGCTTGTTAGTGCTGCAGCAGCACATACAAATACAGCACTTTGTTCTTTAAAGGCAAAGCAAAAGATCAGAAACATCAGCTGTAGCCCTGGCTCTGCTGAGCATGCTGGGAAACCTTAGTTACCACAAAAGCCAGCCAGCTGACTGACACAGGAGCAGGAAAGGGCACCTTTCAGAGCACAGGGCCTCCACAACTTCCAGAGGCCTCACAACAACAGTGCCACGTGCTAGGGCTTCAGCGGAGTTTGTGGCATTGTCCTATTGCCAGTCAACAGTGCCACTACTGTTAGCTCACTTCTCCTCACATCTAATGAGATTAGGCTCCAGTTAGCTTAGGAACATCCATTTGTTGGGATATTAGACTAAGGACTGCATTTGGATGGCTTAAATCTCAAGTCTCCACTGTATCAAGTTTCTATCAAGTTTCCAGCCTTGATTGGCTCAAATGATCTCAAGCAAGCTTCACACCCTCTCTGGTCTCAGCACAGTAACTACACCTGAATCTGGCCTAGAAGGCCTTCTGCTCCTTGTTCAAAGATTAATTTCTTTCTGCTCCCTGAAGCATCAGGGCACCCTGCATTTGTTGTGGGAAGAATCTGTACATTCAGATTACCTCCAAGTGAACCTCTGCCTCTTTGCTTTAAGTTACACTTCCCGCGAGTCACTGACCAATTCTGTCACTTCGGAGTTATTCTTAATTTTAGTAACAGTTCCTCAACTGAAAACAAGCTCCTCTTCCCTCTTGCAGTGCCTGGGCTTTATCTGATTGAGATTACAGCACGCTTACAGTAAAGGAGCCTTGGCCGTGCCTTCAGGACCAGTGTTCTCTGACAGAGTCCCAGCAGCTCTGTTGTGAGATGCGCGCGAAATGAACAATGCAATCCCAGCAAACCATGAACTGTAAAGACCCAGAGTTTCAGAGGGGAATTTATTGTATGGGAGCATCCGATACTTTTTGTCAACCATTCATGAGAATAATAAAAAATAGAAGCTTTTTAAATGACAAAAAAATATAGTTACATATAATACAGATTTTCATCTTGCATTGAAACGGAGCAGTAATAAAATGCTCACTCGTGTTTTCACAGTTTGTGTTGCTTCTCTAGGTTAAAGCATCAGCAACTCAAGTGTTCCAGTCAGAACCCCTAGTTAGAAGTTTCATGGGATGCTGGTGAGGGTGAACACTCTCAGCATTCTGACACACTTCACAAGTACAGCAGGCACACTTGATCCATTTCAGAACTACTAAAATTTTCAGAGGTACCAGCTACAATAGAGGCGTCCTTGCTGCAACTGAAAAGGTTTTGTATCAGAACATGTTTTTTAGGCCTCAGTCAGACACACATCTGTGGAACACTCAAAAATGTCCTTAAATCCAATGTGGTTCAAAGGGCTTCGAGCTGATCCTTTGTGACCCCCTTGTACTGCCCGCACATGCACACATGGGCACAAAGCTCTAACTAGTACTTGGTCACATGTGTAAAGTTCTTGCAAGGCCACAAAGGATTTAACATTTTTCAGCACTCCACTTAGAGACCTAAAGGCATTCACTGAATGCATACCTTGGTATTTACTACACACACTTACAGCCAGCCCCCAGTATTATTGCAATAATTGTTTGCTGGTATAATAGCTCATACACCAAGTTTCACTTATTTAGTTTTCTACAAACATAGAAAAAAAAAAACACCTGAAGAGAGCTAGAACAGCTTTCAATCAGTCACTATATTGGCATTGAAAGCTTTATTTTTGAAAACTTTAAGCAGCAATACTGAATAAATAGACAGAATGATTGTTTTGTCATCTCCATACAACTGATGGCCTTCATCCAAAACATTAAAATACTGTAGCAAATAGAACAAACATGCACATTTCAATGTTCTAAAAAACCCCCCCAAACAAACAAACAAACAAAAATAGAGGTGTAATACAAAACTAACACTTTGACACTTTTTTTGATACAGTACAGACCATTAGAGACTATTTTCTGGAAAAAATATCTGAATACAGTTTTGTTATTTACATGTATCATTAAGGCCTAATTCGCTCAAGTAAATGCACATCAGGAACTTATATGCTTCAAGGTAACTCACTAAAAATCACAAGATTGATGTTTCTTTGATCATACTCATATGACCCCAGTTCACTAAAATAATGCAATACTCCACACTAAAAACAAGGCAATTGCTGCCCCAAGAGGAGATGTTTATTTCACTAAAGGATCTTTTCCCCTCTTGCCTCATATGTTTGCATATTGTTAATGCTAGCAGTGGTAGTTCTCTTCTTCAAGAACTTCCTCCGAACTTGCCAGGGCTTAGAAAAGCAAGCAATCTCAAAACTAACATACCATTTCCAGAAGCAATTCAGGCACTTGGGAACCTAAGTCCCACTAAAAGATACTGGTAGCTGACTTTAGAGTGGGACTTGGTTTCTCCCTTGCTCAGGCATTCAAACTGTTCACCTTAGCCTTAACCTACTGGCTTTTCAGATGATCACCCTCCTCTTTTCCCCTAACAACACAGCATCTCCATCCTCATGGATGAGAGAGGTAACACAGTTAATTTCCATTAGTAATAAATAACAGGAGTTCTCCATATAAATTCCCTGTGCACTGGAAAATAGTGCTTGTGTATTCAACTATTTAACGCAAGCAAAAAAAACCCATTTTTATCATGCTGCCCAGTAAATAATATGGCACTTGTTAAAATTAGTATGTGTAGCTTCCTTTCTGCTAATGCCCTAGGAGGTTTGGAACACTTCTGAAAATGGACTTTTTGTACAGTTGTAAAGAAAGAGTGAGTTTCTGCAGTTGATCTGAAGCAAAACTCTAAACGCCATAGTGTGAGGGATTTTTCTAACTCTTACACATGGGTCAATTCACATTTAATGCAAGAGCATGCCATTTCTTTTTGGTTTATTTACAGAGAGGGTGAAAATGCTATGGAACTTCAGCCTGAGTGAAATTCAATAAGCAAGTGGAGTATAGCGGGGGCAGGGGAATTTATCAGTGTCTCACAACTGGCAGGTCTGGACACCAAAGCCTCTCCTTGGCCACAGGAGTGGCTGCAGCTGCAAACGTTTTTTCAAATCACCTTGACATATGCCAAAGCCCTGGCAAGAAGGGGCCACTCAGGGGGTGCTGAAGTGGTCACCCCTGAGCCAGCTCCAGGCCGGCTCCTGTGTCCAACAGTTGCTGCAGTCACCAGGTGCTAGTTTTTAACTCAAGTGGCAAATTCCTCCCTTGATTCTGTGACAAATCTGTAATTCAAGACCTCCTCCTCCCTCTGTCTTGCAGAATAACCTGGCAGAGAAGGAGAGCAGGTTTTATGATACAAGAGCCCAGTTCAGCTCAAACTGACATCTGTGGAAGATGGACCAGTCACAGAATATGACAAAATCATTAGCTGGGGTAAATATGCTGATCTGCCTTAAATATACTTCATCTCAGGACAAGACTCTCCCCCCACCCCCATGCAGCATAATTTGGGCCAGACTTTGCAAGGTGCTGAGTGCCTCAGTTCTCTAACATCAAGAGGTGCTGAAGATGCAAGATATCCACTGGAAAGGGCCATTTTTTTTTTCCATTTCTGTAAATTGTACCCAGAATGTAAGGCATATATGCTTAAGTACCTTGGACAGATATTGTCCCCAAACTATGTATATTTTACTATAAATATATATATATATACATATATATATATCTCCCCATTCTTTTTTTTTTAATTACAAATTTATGGGCACAGTAAACATGAGCACAGAATTGTTATAAACTAACAGTGAAATGGGTGAGCACTGCAAAGGTTCCTCAGGTAGGAATATCTCATTTTCCAGTTTGCTCACAAGGGAAGATGAAAAAAAAAAAAAACAAACAAAAAAAACACCCCACAACAACAAAAAAAAACACACCCAAAAAAAAAAACTGATAAGTCAAACAGTAAAAATTCAGAGCCCATTTGGAAAGGTTGTTTATATATTCACAGCCTTATCTGTTACTGTAAGTCTAAATACAGCAGCATTTTTAGAATATATGATGCCATTAATAAGTGGAAAGGGAAAAAATGCATTAAACACTCAAGAATCCTTCATCTTCTGCTATATCTTCTAAAACTTCAATTTGTCAGGAAGCTCCTTTTTTAGAAAAGGAGACTTAAATTAACATTTATCTGCACATCAGTGAATCAACACAAGAGGATGCTAGGAGTTAAGTATTTTTCTATGGCTAAAAGCTGGAGTTTCCTAGCAGTGGGTAAAATCCTGACCCTGCCAAGGAGGGCATCAGGAGTCCAAGTCTTCAGCACTGGAGTGGGAGCACAGTGTCCCCCCTTGTGCCCACGGGATCTCCAAGGGGATGATGCTGTGAGTTGCTGTTAGAACCAGAAATCCGAACCAGGGAAGGCCCATCCCTTCCCTAACTCATCCATGAGGCCAGCCCCCAACATTTACAGTGTGTCCCACTGATGCCAGTACCTTTCTCCACAAACCTGGTGTCCCCTGCAGCAATCTCACTTCAAGGCCTGCAACCAATGAGCTATTTGGGAGCAGCTACTTTGTGCAGGAAACCCTTGTTGTCTAATTCTTTCTTAGCTTTGATTGCATTAGCACAACATCAAGATGTGATAATGTTCTCTTTTCATACACTTTGCGGAAAAATGACCACCAAATGTGTGAATTTTCTGCTTGGAAGCTACATATTACCTTTTACGTTCTCTAAGTGACTGTCTTTCAAAGGGACCAAATGTCTCCACCAGGGAGCTGAATGAAATCCTGGCCTCACTCCTGTCAATAGAACTCTGCTATTGACTTCTTGGGACTCTGCCAGGTTTATTCCCTTCACAAAACTTGAGAGGATTCTGGAAGGTTGGAAGTGGATACTCATTTGTGTTGTGTCTTTCTTCCCCTCCAACAGCAAGATTTGTAACAAAACAAGAACACTGTAATGGCTAGTGGAAAAAATGAAGTACAAAATTACACACAGTGAAAGCCTCCTACTCTCTTTTGGTAAGATATATGAAGACAACTTCTTATATTGTTCTTTTCTCAAAAGGCATATACAATGTGGCAAAATATTTAAAATATACATTCTATATAATAAAATATTGTCTAACTAGTGCATCCTCAACCATATGCTGGAAATATTTTTACCAAGCCGAGGTTTAAAAATCCATAAATCTTTTGAACACTAGGTGCTTCATTCAAGGCAGACACAACAGCAAGTAAATCCCACAAGCTCACTTTTCAAGCCGTAAAAGGTAGCAATGGATGGAACGTGACATATGATGACCCATGACAGAAATGAACAGTTAGTGGTGAGAAACCACTGTAATGGTTCAGCACCCCTCAGAACTCTGCATTGCAGGTTGTTATACTTGATCAGATGGGGGATGTTGGTACACACAAATTAAAGTCACCTCATCAGACTGACACACAGCCATATGTGATAATTCACAAGTTAAAAATAAAAATACAAAAGGTCAACATTCACAGGTCCATTGATTAAAGGGAATAAATTAAACCTCAGATAAGTTGCATACATAGTTTCCTTCACCCTCAGTCTTCCATTTATGACTATACAAGGAACAATACTTTCCCAAATACTTCTGAAGTGGCAAAAACAATGAAGGTTTTTGCACTCAAGCTGTGTTGACAGCAAGGTCATCCTTGCGAGTTATGAATCGAGACCGTTCCTCTCTATTTAGCATCAGTGCACAGGGTATGGCTCCAAGTGGTGTTGGAGGAAGAATAAAAAATAATATGGTGGAGTAACAAAAAAACAAAACAAGACGAACTTCTTCCATTTATCATTGGCTGATTAAAATAAAGTGTATCTTGTCCAGGGTACCTTGCTAGGTCCTCTCTAGAAGAGGTACATACTGTCATACATAAATGCCCTCTGGGTTAAAACCAGATGACAAGGGGTTCTGTAGGATCCGAAGGTTACTGGGGAGTTGCCTCGATGAGCCAGGGCGCTTCAGTGACCCAGACTGAAAGGCTGGCTCTGCGTGAGAAAAAGGGCAATTAGAAAAGTCATCAGCAGGGGTGCACCTCTCCTCCTCCTCCTGCTTAATGCAATACAGAAAAACTAATTCCACATGTAACAAACTACTGAAGTGCTTGGCTAGGAAGTGAGGAGATCTAAGGTTGCACACTTCCTACTCACTTCATAACAGAACAAAGCCCACACAAAAGAATTACCCTCCCACGAGAAACATGTACACAGACACACACACACTGATATGGTAATGTGCAGAAAGAGCTTGAACGTGTAATATGATGCAAAGCTTCAGCTTCCTTCCCATTTAAAAGTTCCTACAAGCACTGCATTTGAAGGCCTGGTTGTCTTTTCTTCTCTCCCCACCCCCTTGCCCTCACAGTGCCTTTTGGTTATAAAGTTTTCTGAGCAGAGGGACAGACCAGCACAGGAGAATGCCGAGACAAAGAGCCCCTTGGAAGGAGAGTGCTGGAAAAAAGCACACGACTGTGCTGGTGCTGCAGCTCTGATACACATTCAAAATGCTCCCATGGTTCTGCCCAGGAAATTCTGAATCCAGATGTGGACACATGCAGGCTGTGCTGACCTCACTGGGGGCAAAGTCAATTCGCACCTGCCATAATAGCCATCTGTGCAGGACTTCTGCATGGCTGGCAGCCCAGGTGGATCAGCTCCTATTTCCGTGCGGCTGCTGTCTGGGGTTTCTTGGATCAAGACACATTCCTTTTTCTGCTTTGACAACACCCCCACCAAAAGAAGAAGAACCCACACGAACAGCAATGTCAGATGTATGATCGCGTTCCATGCTGGCAGCCAGCCATGGTGGCCACTCTTGAAAGCTGCAGCCTTAATGCAATGCATTGCTGATGGGACAAATGCATGCCCGGGCACAGTGGGAGAGAAGTTCTCCACATACTGCTCTTTATTTAGAGCCTGCTAAACCCTTGGAATGAAAATAAGTACTCGACAATGCGTTCTCACTCTTGTAGTGTTTTGCTAATGTCTTCACTAAGGGAGCATTCACTTCACGTAGGACTGCCAGCATTAAAGTTAATGCTGGCAGTAAAGGCACTGCCCGCCCCTTCTCCCTCCTTCCCTCTCTCCCAAAGCATTCCGAGGGCTGCACCTCTCTCAAGCTCCACATGTGGGGCCTCCACCTCCACGGGGTCTGCTGGCAGCACTGTCACCTTGGTTCCCGTTTGCTGGATGAACTGCTGCAGGTTCACCTGGCGCAGCTCCTTGGTCAGTTGCTCCAGTTCTTGTTCCCTGTCCTGCCAGGAAACAGAAAACATCTGCTGAGCAAATAAAGCAGCATTTCATGACCACAGGTACAGCTGGGCAACTAATGCTTCTCCTCTTGACGAGAAAGCCTCCAAATTTTAAAGCTCAAATGCAAATTGATTAGTTGAAAGGTATTTTCATCTTTTAATTTAAAAAGCCAGTCAACACTTGCTAGCGCTTATGGAATCTATTAGGTTGGAAAAGACCTCTAAGATCATTAAGTCCAACCCATGACCCTAATTGGGTTTTTCTTAATGTATTTTATTTTTATATTCTTCTTGGATGACTAGCAGATGTTTCTCATAGCACCTGAGAAAAACTTTGGCACGTCAGCAGTGCCATAGTGTGAATGCTGAAAAAATAATCAACTGAGCAGCAGTCTGGCACCAAGTCTTACTTCTTCCTGAAGTGTCCAGCATGGCTTGGACAGCTCATTTAATTATTCTGATCTTAAATGGAGTAAAATTTTTTTTTCTTCTTGTTCTTTGCATTTTCTATTTAAACTTTTTTGGCCAGAACCTTCTCACTCTGCAAGGGTTCTGCGTAATGAAGCCCAAGCCTGGCTGGTTCCCCACTCCTTCAAAGCACACATGATCATTTAGGATCTTTTTCTGTACTTCTGTCATGCAAAACTTACAGCTCTGATAGATTATAACAGTCTTGTACTATTATTATTATTCCCACACACAGAGGTTGAGCTGCTTTAATCTTTAACTTCAGGTATGCAATAAAATATTTGTCTGTTTCCTCCCCCTCAAAGCTCCATAATGCAGAGCTCAGTTTATTTTCTTGTGGACTTCCAGATTTGTGCACCTTTAGGTTGAGAACAAGACTGGAAGACCTGAATTGAATGCGAACTTTCCCAAGAAAACAGACTATGAAAAGAACCAAGCCAGAAATATTTTGAACTCCAGCATAGCCTCAGGGAATGTGACTGAGGATAGATAAAACACATAAAGAGGACTTGAAGCTTTCCATCAGTGCAAATCCTTATGTGTAGCATGTCTGGAAACTTAGCATAGATAATCATGGCCAAACTGCTTACAGTTTTCACCCATGAAAAGATTACTTCCCTCCCCCCGCCCCCATCATCTAGGAAAACCAGCTCATACTGACATCATTCTAAGGCAGAAGTAAGGATACAAAATCCCTTTACATATTCACAGTGGAATTACCTTATTGCTGCTGCAATACTGACTGTGAATATACTAACAGTGAATCCTGGGAATCAGTAAGAACCGCAACTCCAACTGATGTGTGGTGCCTTGGGACCACCTTGCATGGCACAATCCCAGGAGCTCCAATACTTCCTCCACCTCATCCAGCTAGCAGTGGAGTTCCTTTATTCTTTCATGCTCTATCAAGTTCCAGGTGATATCATTAACTTTAGCAAGGAAACAGGGACTGGATTCTCTTTTGACACATGTGCCAGAAATGCCTGAGACATAGAGAAAATAAAATCCTGAACACCAGCCAGTCAGCCAGGAAAAGAGGGATGCTGTTCTTTATAACCAAAGCCCTGTAACGTTGCAGGTACTTTACTTTAGCTCTGTACCTTTCCAGGTGCTGCTTTTGGACAGTTCTTTGTAATTCATGTCTTTTCGTGGCAGACAAACCTAGCAAAGATCAGAAGTTTATCCTCAGAAAAGGCTGTGATGGTGCAAATTACTGCTTTTCTTCTCAGTTTGAGCAAGTTAAACACAGGTGAAATAAAAACTGTCTGCTCTCCAAAAAATCCCCACAAGCTGAAATGTGATTTGAAAATGAAAGCAACACATTTTGCCTTTTACCCCGATTCACTTTGGAAACTTATTTTGTGTTGTCTTTCATAGGCTTCAGATTTGTGTAAGAGAAATTAGTCACAGTCTTTGACTTTCTCTAGCTATGGATAAAATTACAGTCTTACCTGTAATCGCTTGGTAGCTTGGCCCAAAGACCTTTCTACTGCTTTAATGCCATTTTCCAATCTCAGACTCTGCTGGCCTTGAATATCAATTTCTCCCTTCACCTTCTCGATCTTTTCCTTGACCTCTTCTTCATTCACCTGGGACTCTTGAACTTCTCGCTGCAGCTTCTCTGCCTCAAGGCCACTCTCCATGTTGTGGATCTGAGACACATAGTCCTTGAGCTTACTCTCACACTCCAGGATCCTCTGCCTCATCTCCTGCAGCTGCTCCATCAGCTGCTTTTCATTCTCTTGTTCAATCTGCAGCTCGTTTTCCCAGAACTCTTCCTCCTCAATCTCCACTTCGTTCCGTTTAATCTTCTGCTCCAGTTTGAGGATTTCTTCTTCTAGGCTGGCATTATACTTTTGCTCCCAGTAGCGGATCTCAGCTTCGTTGGACTCCAGCTGCTTCTCGATGCACTGAAGCTTCTCTGTCTGGAGGTGGATCAGTTTCTTCAACTCGTCCACTGTTGTTTTACAGTTGTTGAGCACCTTTTGCTTGAACTCTGATTCCTTGCTCTTCCCGAAGATGTCCATTAGCCCCTTGGCGCCACCGGTGAAGGTGAGGGATTTCCTTTTTGGCTCCTTCCTCTTCATGGCCTTGTCCCCGGGCTGCCTCAGCTTGGCCAGGGGCGGCAAGCTCTGCCGGTACAGAGTCCTCTCAGGGATCCGCGCCACGCTGTCCGACGTGGGCCGCTCGCTCAGGGAGGGTCCGGTGCGCCGCAGGATCAGCTGCACGTCGCTGGCGTACTGTCCCCACTTGTTGAGGGACACGATGGGGTTCTCGTGCGGCGCCAGGTGCCGCTCCGTGTCCCGCCACTTCTCGATCAGCGTGTAGCGCCCGGTGCGCCCTGCAAGGGAGCACAGCGTCAGCGCGGCCGCGGGGGGGCGCCACCGCTCCGCCCGTGAGGGACGGCACCGGGACGCGGTGGGACAGCACCGGGACAAGGGGACACGGCAGGACAGGACGCTCCCGTCCCCCGCAGACTGTTGCAGCGCATCTGCCTCTGTCGCAGCACACGCTGCCCGCACATCACCTCTAAACCCTCTAAACCCTCCCCGCGCAGGGCGGGAGCGGCAGCAGTGAAGGACTGACACCGCGAGAACCGCGGAACTGCGCAATCCCGGGCTGCCAGCAGGCTGGGACGGACTGGGATTCATGGAATCGCATGTGGTTTGGGTTGGAATGGATCTAAAGATCAGCCAGTTCCATCCCCCTGCCATGACAGGGACACCTTCCACTATCCCAGCTTGTTCAGAGCCCCATCCATCCTGGCCTTGGACACTGCCAGTGACCCCAGGGGCAGCCACAGCTTCTCTGGAACAACCTGAGCCCGGGCCTCACCACCCTCACAGGGAACAATAAAGCAAGTGACCCGGCAGTGTTGGTAACCACGACATAAATATGAGAACCTCCAGGCCAAGAAAACAAGAACAGGAGTCCCAGAAATATCAAATGTGGAGGCAGTGTGTTTGCTGTTACACTTTCATCAATCAGAGGCAGCTGTTAATGACTGACAGAGCCTCAGCTCCCCTGGTCATGCCCTCCAGTTCATTCAGACACTGATCCAAGCTAGGGCATAGCCTCTGATGCCCATGGCAGTGCTGCTTATGTGACAAACCTTCACTGAGGAGAGCACAGGGACAAGAGCAGCAGAAGCTGCCTGAACTGTGAATGAGCAATCGGGCTCCCTGCCCAATGTCATCATGTGTAACAGCGGCTCCCACATGCCCACTGGGATCCCAGCCTTCAGAAAGAAGCTTGAGTCTTTCTGTAAATGCTGAGTTTTTCTAATCACTCCATTGACAATACAACTTATGTTCATGGCTTCATTTGGGTTCTTATCAAACACACTTAAATTCAGTTCACCAGTCTTCCTCCTCCAACACCACTTAAGGGATATTTTTCTAAGCACTCGCACTACTCTGAAATACAGCATGCTCCCTCTCCAAAAGAGTTTCCCCTGTCAAAGTAACTTCGCTTAAAAGCCACATTATTTACAAAAAGATGGGAAAGATCAACTGCTTTTAAAGCATTTCATGCTAATGAGTTTCTGAACAGCTCCACAATTGCCATTAACCTTAAAAACGTCATTAGCTACTTTAATGCATTACCTACATTAATTTTCACGAGAAATGATCATTCAAATAATTTATTTCAAGACATAAAAGCCTGAAATACCTGTCATATATCCAACTACAAAGGGGAGGAGTCATTATCAGCAGTAATGCATTTGATGTGTTCTCTTATGTTATACTACGTTCCCAATTATCACACTTTTCTCAAAAGGACAAAAATATCCTTATCTCAGGCTGGAGATCTACCCCTGACCTCCAGTTACAACACTCACATGGAGTCTTCACTTCAGATTTGTAAGAAACAAGCTGCACTGTGGTGCTTAACACACCATACACCCCTCTAAAATAAAGCACTGCCTTCTAAAGAGCTTCCCAAGCTACAGCCGCTGCATTGGAAATGTTCCTCTGTTCTCACTTTCTCATAATTCCTCTGTTCTCACTTTCTCATAATTAACTCCCAAAGCAACGACTAAGAACAAAAACTCTGCAGAGGCACCACCTGGAGAACAGGAGGTTGTGGCTCACGGCTCATCCCAGGGGGATTGCTGTCCCAGTCAGAAACCAAAATATCCATGTTCACTTCCAAGTTAGCAGTAAGGACTGAAAGATTTGGCTGATGGAAGTCAGGAAAACAAGGCAGGTGGCATGAGAACAGGAATCCACCACCTCAAATGCCATATAAATAAGTAACTCTAGGTAGGGTCTCGGGAAAAAAAAGTGGGAAAAAGTGGGGAAAAAACCCCAAACCTATCAGCATAACATGCTTGGCTAACAGTCTCAGAAAGAGATTTAAGGCTTATTCTAATAAAGTTCTTCAAAATCAAGTTTATAAAGGTATATGGTGTAAAGTGAGAGATTTTTGCTAACTCACAATATTGCTAGTTGATCCATGAAGATGTATAATTTGTAGTAGGCATGGGTATTGTTACAGGAAAAATAAACTGTTTGCCATAGCATATGGACAATAAATCCTGGAGTAGAAGAATTTAGTAAAAACACACCCCAGGACAAAGACTGCGCTGCACTGCTCTGTTTTGTTAATCTTAGAAATTTCCAGCTTGTAATCATGGTTGTGCTACTAATGTTCCTGTTATGTCAGAAACAATCAGGTTTAAAGTCCTGGAATTGCAAACAAGAGTAGGTACCACTAGGGGAGCGAGGAGAGTGCAGTTTCTATTTACTCTGCTATTAAATTCATTACTTAAAAGAAATGTAACAGGAGACGCAAAAAAAAAAAAAAAAGGAAAAGAAAGAAAAGGGGGAAAGGAGGATAAAACTCTAACAACCTTGACCAAAAGTGAATTAAAGAATTAAGCATAGACTTGCCAAGAACTATTTTCATCTTAGCTTAGGGTTCCAAATCAACACACAGCCCTAAATAATGAACTCGGCACTCAAGATCCACATAAAAGAAAGTGTTTTGTAGAAGTAATACTTGCACAGTTCAGCAACCAGACCTGGAGCTCAGGACTGCTCTAAAACAAAGCTGTTCTCTTCAGAGATCATTACCCAAGTCTAGTGCTCAGCCTGTGCATGACGCAGATTAACAATACCCAGACAACCACAACTGTGATGTTTGCCTGCATTAGAGGGGATTAATTCACAAATGAAAGGGTGAACGAGTTAATTTAGAACTAATGACAGAGTATTTCAGAACAGAGGCATCCCTGTAGCAAACTGCTGGTTTTGATGTGCAGCCACCTGCACTGACAAGGAGAAAGCAGCTTGCCTGGGTTGTTGATGAGGAACAGTTCAACACCTACATGCTGCTTCTTGCCCTGTGTGTTTGTCCACAAGCTTCTGCACACAAAAAACACCTGGCAGAACTCAGTCCAGCCTCATTCATGCAACCTTATTATTTTAAAAATTAAGTTAGAGTTGCATTCAGGTAACGGCCATGTATCAGCAATGCACAGCATTCCTCAAATGACAGTGTGTTTCTCCAGCTGAATATAATATTGAATCACACCCAGAACTTGGCAATGTCTCCATGGAAGGTTCAGTGACCAGTTCAGCAGTGAATCCCCCTAAAATTTCTGAAAGAAAATTTTGCTTTAACTGCAACTAGAACATATTAGACTTATTTTTTTTAAATACTTCTATCAAAACCTTGTATTGATGGGAATGGTAGAGAAAACCATCCAGACAGGCCCTAAAATAGCACAAATAGTGCTGTGTTCTGTAGTTTCCTCTTCAGAAAAGAGGAATTAAAGGGCTGGAAAAAGCACTGAACCTCTGCACCCCATTTCAGGTTCAGCCAGTTAATGGGCAGCAGGAGAAAGGTGGTTCTGCTCTGCTGAGACCGCCCCCCCCCGCCCCAGCAGGACTGCATCCAGCTTTGGGATCCCAGCACAGGAAGGAGTGGGAGCTGCTGGAGCCAGGCCAGTGCAGGGACACCAAGGGGATCAGAGGGATGGAGCAGTTCTGCTATGAGGAAAGGCTGAGGGAAGTCAGAGTGTTCAGCCTGGGTAGAAGAAGGCTTTGGGATGACCTCATTGTGGCCTTCCAGTGCCTGAAGGGAGCCCACAGGAAAGATGGGGAGAGATGCTTGACAAGGGACAGGACAAGAGGCAATGGCTTCACACTGACAGAGAAGGTTTAGATTGGGTATGAGGAATAAATTGTTCCCTGTCAGGGTGGTGAGGCCCTGGCACAGGTTGCCCAGAGAAGCTGTGACTGCCCCTGGATCCCTGGCAGTGTCCAAGTCCAGACAGGGCTCTGAGCAAGCTGGGATAGTGAAAGGTGTCCCTGCCCATGGCAGTGGGCTGGGATGGGATGATCTTTAGGATCCCTTCCAACCCAGGCCATTCTGTGATTACTACATGGTCCCCAGAATGGGGACCCTACATGTGCCATATGATACTGCCATCTTAAAACAATCCCCAAGAACTTGGATCTGTTTTGCAGACAGCAAATGACAAGCAGTAACAGAAAGAGACACATATTTACATCCCTAAAGCACACTGCACTAAGGGCATCTGCACTAAGGGCAGTGTCAAGGTTAATAGGTTAAGTTTCTACCTACAGCTCCCTAAGCACACAAACTTATCACAGGTTCTATTAATACAGGCACATCTTCAAAAGAATAATTTATTTCAAAATTGAGAAAGACATCAAGAAAGGAAATATACAGAATCCAGACTGCTGATGTTCTGACACCCTGCAAATAGTGGTCATGAGTGGTTTGAATCTGGATCTCCTATGACGTTGAACGGCAAACTGCATTCAGTGTTCTAGATCTGGCTCTGCTGCACAGCCAAACACATGCCATGTGCCCAGCCACTGTAGTCTTAGCTTGGGATTGATATCATTGATGTAATTTACTAGTTTAAACACAGATTCCATTATAATGAACAGTGATTAAACTAATGAAATATAGGTACACGGTAATGAACATTTTTTTAGACTCAAGAAGCAGATTTTTAAATTTTACTCCATGAAGGTAGTAGGACAACATTACTCACTTCAAGCTCCTCTATATGCTTTAGTATTTGCAGCTGACACAGTAGACAGAGCAACCATTGCTGCTGCCAAAAGTGAAAATGAAACTCCAAAGGAAAGCAGCAGTAGCAACACTCTTGGCAGGACTGTAACCTGGGAGGTCATCAATTCCCTTTTTCAGAACAGAAATTATTCACTCCATTAATCCCACCCAAAAGTCCATCATCCTCTACAAGCAAAGCCTTTCAGGCACTACATTTATTTTGCTATGCAGGTAGTATTGTACAACATGAAAAAAAAAACAACCCGTGTCTTATCTTTCCCATCAGGCTACAAATGTTTATGCCAAGCACCAAGCAAAATCCATCTTTCCATTAAGTGTCTCCCATGCTTCAGAGCCAGAACCTACAGCAGTGAGTCAGTGCAAGCAGGTGGTGACTCACTGCCCTGGTCACACATCATTTCAGGGAAAAGTGGTGGGATGAGCAGTCTTAAACATGAGGGTACCTGTCCTTCCCTAGAATAGGGGTTGAGGTTGGCAGGAGCAGGTCTTTGTCACCAGAGGTCACAGAATCATTTAGGCTGGAAAAGACTGCCAAGATCATTAAGCCCAAGCTGTGCCCAATGCCCACCTTGCCACCCAGCCCAGAGCACTAAGTGCCACATCCAGTCATTCCCTGGACCCCTCCAAGGATGGGGACTCCAAACCTGCCTGAGCAGTCCTTCCAATGCTTAACAACCCTTTCCATGAAGAAATCCCTGCTGATGTTCAACCTGAACCTTCCCTGGCACAGCTTGAGGCCATTCCCTCTTGTCCTGTCTGTTTTTCCCTGGGAGCAGAGCCCAACTTCCCCTGGCTGCCCCCTCCTGTCAGGGACCTGTGGAGAGCCAGAAGGTCCCCCCTGAACCTCCTTTTCTCCAGGCTGAGCCCCCCCAGCTCCATCAGCTGCTCCTCACAGGACTTGCTCCCAAACCCTTCAAAGCAGTCTTGCTTCCAGTTTCTCCTCTTTCCCCGAGACCACCAGGATGCACTCAGTGCCAGGGAAGTTCCTGGCAGACACATTCCTTAGCTCCCATTTTCCCCAGGGGTCCCATCACCTCTGCTGCACAGCAGCTGCGCCAAGAGTCTGCCCTGCAAAGTAGCACTCTGAACAGTCTTGGGGGAAAAAAAAAAGGGTAAAAAAGAAAATGGTCACCTAAGATAAAACAGAAGTTTTAAGACAGCCACACTAAAAGAGAAGTTGCAATAGTCTCAGTCTTGAGCTGAATCTGAATGAGCACCCCAGACTTATCACGGTGCATAATAAGAATAAAACAGTCACCTGCCTGCACACAGGTCTCCATGGAGGTAAAGCCAGACCTGCCAACAGTTGGCCCAAGCCAAATCCAGACTGCCCAGAGCACTGAAAAATGCACATGAATACACCTTTCTGACCCACTTGGTTGCCCAGAGACAGCCTTCCAGCCCTAGGCTGTCTTCCTTAACAAGGCAATGCAAAGAAAAAGTAATTGCATGTGGGTAAAATCTTTGAAGAACTCTTAATATGTAGAACATGTGGGTGAAAATGCTCTGCCTTACCAAAGGGACAACAGCATTAACTCCTGAATCTTTAACATCACTAACAGAAAAGTAATTGCTGGCAATTTTAATCAATCCAGGATGATTTGAACTCAGTATCATTGAAATATGACATTGAAAGCTGACATTTCTTTCATTCATTATGTGATCCTTAAGTTAACATCCATAGCAATTTTTTTAAAAAATGCCATTCTGGCTACCTGAAACTCATTAAACACCTAAGATTAAGAGGAAAAAAAACCCCTTCAAAATAGAGGTTAGAGTTTACATTTCTCTGATTTCTTAACTCATGCTATATTTTGCAACCAGAAGTATGAAATAAAATAGAAAATAAAGAGAGAGGAGGAGTCCAGTCCTAGGAAGAAATATCCAGAGATATACAGGCTCCATTGAAGGTCTGCTGAGTTCTCCAGGCACAGCCATCTCTATGTCTTTACCAGGGCTGAAGCCTTAACTCATTACTATTATCCTTGCTCTCAAAAAAAAAAAAAAAAAAAAAAAAAGGGTATGCAGGACTTTATCACAACAGAACAACAGAACAAAGCTCTCCATCATCACTTCATACTTTCAACTGCCTTTCTTCCAAGCACCCATAGGTACCACACTTATTTTAGAGCTGTGTCCTAAATAGGTGAAACAATGGGGAAGTTTGGCTGAGGTCACACAGCAACACATAGCAAAGCACATTAGCACTCCAGGTCCCTCTCAGTGACATTACTGTCACCAGATTTCTGAACCAGAAAGTTTATATGATCACACCATGGGATCACCACAAAGTGCAGATTTCCTGTACTTATTATCCCTCTTAATGTCACTATTTGAAGAGGCAGAGGATGAAATCTTGGGGTTGAAAAAACACAAATTCTAAGCAGATCCTTAGCAGGGACACCTCCCACTATCCCAGGTTGTTCAGAGCCCTGTCCAACCGGCCTTGAACAGTTCCAGGGATGGGGCATCCACAGCTTCTCTGGGCAACCTGTGCCAGGGCCTCCCCATCTTCACAGGGAAGATTTCCCTCCTCATATGCAATCTAAACCTCCTCTCTGTCAGTGTAAAGCCATTGCCCCTTGTCCTGTCACTATATGGTTTTGTAAAATAATTGATTTGATCTTTCCAGATACAACTCTGGCTGAGCCCTACAATGCTCTAACACACGTTTGAGACAGCACTGACATTTTAATAAATATACTCCATTTACCTTTGAGGAAAAATACTCAACTGGAAGGAAAAAAGAACCCTGATGGCTGCATTTGTTTAATTTTAGAAAGAGACAGCTGTACTTCTTGATTCTCCAGCCAGGAGCACCAAAATCCACAGCACAATTTAAGCAAGTCTACCAATTTAATTATTTGCCACAGAAAATTGCAGGGAGGAGGGCAGAAGGTTTCTTTTGGTAAGAAATTCAAGCTTCATGTCTCTAGACGGAAATATTCACTTTCTAGGAAGCAAATATGTCATTCTGAGCAGAGGAGATGCATTCTAGGATCCAGGGGTAAAAAAAAAAAAAATCACAACAAATGCAATAAAAATCTTAATGGGGGCTGGAAGTGGGAGAGCAGCGCTTCTGAAGGAACAGGACAAGTGTATTTGTGACTGCACTATTTGTCACCACATTCCTTTGGAAGATTTTTTTTTTTTTGTGTTTGAATGGAAAACAACCAGTAAAAGCTCATTAAAAAAATATATACATATAGTTAAACTCCATTTGCCTAACCATCAGCTAAAATGATTGACTCACTTTTTTAGGATAGACCTTCTTTTCCCTCACTATTACAATGACTTTTTGAGAGGAGTCACTATGCTCACACACATTCCAAACAGACCTTTGGCTGGATTCATCAATCAGCTCATCACACACAAAGTTTAAAAGTAACAACAACTCTTTTTACTTTTTTTCTGTTGTCCAAATTATGAAGAGGAATCAAAATGATCAAGCAATGTTTATATGAAGCCATTCTGGTTTTCACAAAATGCACAGAAAACTTAGTGGAGAATGGGCTGTCAAATGCACATTTTTAAAAGAGACAAGGATGAATCTTGGAAAAGCTCATCTCTCCTGGCAAAAATATTTTTAAAACAAGAGTCGTGGTTCTCTATTTAAACTGTGTGCTGTGGTGTATTTTTGTTTTGGTGAGGGCTTTGTTACTCATGATTAAACAGTCACTTCTCTTATTTGTATTAAAGCCAAATCTTTTTTATCACTTGCAAACAGTTTGAGTTAAAAAGAGAATAAAGCAGAGCTAGATATAACTCATAAAAGGTAGTACCAAGTGTTCTTTAAGATCCCAGTGAGAGATGATTTCACTCTCCGGAAACTTGTAGCTGAATAGTTTTATGTCTGTCCTGAACAGAATTCCAGTGACCCGCCCTCCAGCCAAGGCAATTCCAACTCCTTCTAAGTTACAGATACAGACAATTTTAGTATCCAAAGTGATATTATTCTCTCTTGCATTCAACAAATTACATACACATTTTTGAAAATAAGCCTTGTTCGGGCACCAAATGAGACAACTCTCACTCTTTTTTTTCTTCTGTTTTAAAGAATGAGGGGGCATTTGAGACTGAGATTTAACTGCAAAAAGTAATTTAAAAAACCCAAAACCATAACCAACCAAAACACCCTAAAATTCTTACTTTGGGTAGTTATTTCCTCTTCTGCAGTGATCAAGAGATGGGCAGCAGGGGAAAGGGAAGGATCTCACAGTGCAAGAACAGGTAACACAAATGTTATTTATCAGGAGTACAGCCCCAGAGAGAGACTTTTTACTGGAAGAGCTCCAATTTCTAAGGAATCAAGGAGCATTAGCCGGGCAAGTTTTAGTGACACAGTCTCATGGCCAAAGGATTAGACACTGGATATGGAACAGAACCTCTTACAAAGGCTCATAGCCCAGTACAACTTGTTTTTTTAATGCTAAAATAGCCCCAGAACATAAAAAAAATAAAAGAAAAAAACACCAAGAAATTTGTATCCTGAAGTCGTTATTGAATTTTCATGATATGGGGGAAGAGTTGGAAAGTGCATAGATGGAAATCTTTTTGTTGCCTTTATCACAGCAGAAGATCAGGAGACAGGACCATGCATCCGATCAAGTGACAAGCAAAAGGCACTTTTTAAAATAAAAAGTTCCATTTAAGGACAACACACTCTGACTGCCAGGATGAATGAACACTGCTACAGTTAGGCGTCCACACTTGTGCACATTGAGAACCCAACTGCCCCTGCTCCTGAGCAATCTGCTCTGCCTGGCCCTACTCTGAGCAGCAGAGCTGGATAGTGTCCAAAGATACCTCCTAACCACAGCTCTACACTAATTTTGATTTTCCTCTTTTTGAATTACTGGACAAAGCTTTATTTTTCACATGTCTAGAATAGAGGCAGCTTCATTTGTCCATGAGAAGCTTCTTAACTATGGTGTCTTAATCCAGGAATCTTTGGCTTGTGCTTTCCTCAGTGGATATGGCTGTAAAATAAGCCAGTTTTCAGATATTCCAGACACTGCACTTCAAGAAAATAATATATTCTTGCAATTCACATTTCAGGCTCAGTGAAGAAGACTGTGTTTTGTGTGTTGTATGCTTTAAGTCAGGGACCTAATAAACTGGAAGGCACAACAAAACAAAAGGAGTATCTCACAAACTTTACAGACAGACAAAATAATCCTGAGTACAGCCAAGTTATGTGACTGTTGAAGGAGCCAGACTGCAAAGTGGAAAATCCCATCAGAGCCAAGCGAGGAGGAAGCCAACTAAGACTGGCTAGTTTCCACCACCAAATGTCAGGTGAGATTTAGAGGGATCCATTTTCGTAGATTCCCGTTCAAATTCAAGTGACAATTACTCCTGGTAAGCTGGGACCTACAGCCAAATCACAGGGTCAGCCAGATGGTTCTGTCCTGATGAATGGCCTGACAGGAGAGCTGGGAAAGCCCTCCCTGCCAAAGACACACACAGGTGTAATTTATATGGTGCTTGATACTGTCCTAGCTGTCCCAGCAAGAGAGGAGTTGTTCTAGGGGTTTTCTAGAGAGGGTATTTGCCTTGGGAAGGAATTTCCAAAGGATTATCTTGATTTGACTCTGCTTGCAGCTGAAATTTATCTCAGCATGGAAGCAGTGTCACCTGTCCCAGACAAACTGGTGACGTCTTACAGAAAATGAAGTCCGCAGAGCTGACAAAACCTGTGTGCATTTCCAAGGCTGAAGGAGTCTTTATTGAGTTCAGGCTAATAACTGAGGATACAGAAGAAAACACAAGGAGAAATTACACAGGACATTAAGTTACTGTCTAGAACTGGGAGCCTGACATTTTTGTGGGAGAAGGCAAAGGAAACAGAATGAAAGGGATATTGAAAACAAAGTGAAGAACAAGTGTCACAACCACTTCATTATTTCTAAACATGTATCACGTAATCATGACTAGAAAATGATCACGCTAGCAGAATTGTTTCTCAAAACTTTTGAGAATGTTTCCCTGCAGGAAGAAAATGAGATATGGAAGCAACTGATGAACCAATTACCATTAAACAAAAAGCTGCAACTAAACCAGTAAAGAAACATTTAACAGTTTAACATCAACTCCAAGATTTGAGAGACAAACAGATTTTCTACAATTTTTAAATGACGCTTTAACAGCTATTTGGTGCATACAGATAAGCACATGCTAGCATTTTGGTCAATCCTCTTAAAGTATAAAATAAATAAATGCCAGTCTTCCACTCCATCAGATGTAAGTAGATGGAAATTATATTTAGAAGTTAATATTTAAATAAACAACAATTTCAGAGAAATTGACTTTGTGCTTACAGGGAGAATACCTTGCTGACATTCACAGATCTAATTTTCTATTAGAAAATCATTATTTTCAAATTGAGTCAGACTGCTAATACAATCTTGCAAAACCGCTGGTATACTGAAAAATGCAGAAGCTCACCTTTAAACTATTAATTTTAGGTAAAACATAGGTTTTAATGCCTAAATTTAAGTAGTATATAAAGCAAATTATAACATTTTAGTGAAGAATAAGTATCAGCATAGGAAATACTGACGGGATAAGGTTGAGGCTTATTCAGGATGCCCTTAATCACTGAGAAATATCTGGCCAGACGTTCTCGTGGTGGAGCCTGAAAGATTTTATTTTTCTCTTCTAAACTGTTCAGCAAAGGGATAATAGCGTAAAGACTTCCAAGTTACCCTTTCATGAGCAATGAGTTATGTGGCATGCAGGAGTCAGAGGAGAACCTGAAGGATCTATTTCATTGATCTATACTATTCCCAATATAGCTAAAGATACAGTGGGTATAATTTCAATGAACATCATCAGCCAACCAATTATATTGCACTGCTTTTATATTTTCTTTGGTACTCAGAATATTGACAGTTTAGCACCTTCCTTAGTCCAACAACCAATGGCAGCATAATTATTATTATATAAAGAATATATTTTTACTAAAGGTAAGGTTATAGATTTCAAAATGTTTCTTCTGTGTTTTTTCAGTCTCTCTCTGGCAGGTGAAAAATCCAAGGCTACAAGTTTATACTGCAAGATTATCCCACTGTGCACTGTATTTTCTGCTCTGCTGGTACCCAGTGCTCCCCCACCTCCCCTGGGTTTAGCTTCACAAGAAAAGCTTCACCCCATTTCCCATCTGGCAGTACTCACCAATAGCCTGAGCAAGGGCTATTACAACTTCCTGGCATGTTGTGACTTCGGTGACCCCACACACGATTCTCTGCACTCCATCCACCCATACTTTGAGCTCCATGGTTCACCAGATCATCCAAGACCATGAGTGCAAATCAGTCAAGTCATTCTTGCAGCTACACCAGAGACATGCAGCTGACTTCCTGCAGCAGCTGGAACAGAGAAAAATCCTGGTGTTTAGAGGAAAAATCACCAATTTGAAAAGTTGACAACTCCACCTTGACAGCTATCAGGTAGAAGAGCCAACACAACCTCCTTTCTTTGAAAACAACAACAAGAACCACACATTTATGCATTTTGGGGGCAGAGTGGCTGGAAAGTGCCCAGCAGAAAAGGACAGCAGGTGCTGGTCAACAGCAGCTAAATATGAGCCGGCTGTGCCCAGGTGGGCAAGAGGGTCATTGGCACCTGGGCTGGGTCAGCAATGGTATGGCCAACAGAGCCAGCGCAGTGACTGTTCCCCTGTTGTGGGCACTGGTGAGGCCACTCAAATCTGTGTCCAGCTCTGGGCTTCTCACTTCAGGAAGGACATGGAGGGGCTGGAGCACGTCCAGGGAAGGGAACAGAGCTGGGGAAGGGGCTGGAGCACAAGTCTGATAAGGAGCAGCTGAGGGAGCTGGGCTGGAGAAAAGGAGGTTCAGATGGGGAACCTTCTGGCTCTCCACAACTCCCTGACAGGAGGGGAGAACCAGGGACTGGGTGGGCTCTGCTCCCAGGGAACAGCCTCAAGTTGTGCCAGAGGAGGCTCAGGTTGGATATCCAGAGGAATTTAATAATGAAAGGCTTCTCAAGCACTGGAAGGGGCTGCCCAGGGAGGTTCATAGTCCCTACACTGGAGGTGTCCAAGAAAAGACTGGATGTGGCACTCAGTGCTCTGGACTGGGTGACACGGTGAGGATCAGGCACGGGTTGGACTTAAGTGTTCTTGTCCAACCTCAGTAATTCTGTGGTTGCATTCTAGGATCCCATGCTTTAACAATGTCTACCTCTTCTTCAGACTTACCCAAAGCTTCATTACAGTTTATTTCCTGAAATTTTATGAGTTGTTACAAAAATAGCACCCAGAGAAAAAGCACTAAACTCTAGAATAAACTCATGAAAGTTTCCAGTAGCAGGTGCCTTTACTCCTTTACATGCTGCCTGATAGTTTCCAGGGACTAGAGTAAGGATGTTTTCATTGTTTGTTCAATAATTTCTATCTATCTTGAAAAACAAGAGGGAAACATTTTTAATTACAGCCATCCATGAGAGGCTTTTGTCTCCCTGAAGAAGGAGCTGAATGTTCTTACTCCCAAAAAACCCATGCATTTTGTAGAGAGCAAAGCGAGGAGACAGATTGCTTCTCTCTCTCTCTAAAACAAAGAGATACTTCAAGGAAAGTGTTCTAGGGGTGGTTTAACCCCTGCCAGCACTGTGCTGGTTCTGTGAGGAACCAGATGTTGTCTAATGTCTTTTCCTAGGTTTTTCCATAGGCTCTGCAATGATACTATGCAAAAAAAAAAAAAAAAAAAGAAAAAAAAAAAAAAAAAAAAAAAAAAAAAACCCCAAAAAAAAAAAAAAAAAAAAAAAAAAAAAAAGAAAAAAAAAAAAAAAAAAAAAAAAAATCATAGTAAACCCACTAAAAATTGTTGTCTTCAAAACATAGAATGTTCCCTCAAAAATGAAACAAAAACCAAGTCACCAGTAATGATGATTAAATCTTACAAAACCCAGACACTAACAAGAAAGCAAACACCCAAAAACCACCCACAAACCAACCAACAACAAAAAACCAAAATCAAATAAAGAAAACCTAATGAGGCAGCTGCACTGCTTAAGCAGATAGAGGGAAAATAAACGGTGATAACATGATAAAAGAAGCTCATGTACTCAGGTAATCCCATATGGATAAAGTGATAAAACTAAAGACAATATTTTTTAAGAATTAAGTACCAGGAAAATGGGTAACACAGGGATGGAGTAAAAGAAATCTGAAAATTAGGGTAGATTAGCGAAGATAGTCAGGGTTACACAAGAAACATGTAATCTGATGATGCTGATGGACTGAACAGAACTGCACCGCATGGAGGCAGAAATGGTGCAGAGAACGCTGTGCAAACAGCTAATGTGTTCACATTTGCAGTGTAACCAGAGCTGCTTTTTCCTGGGGATGTGAACATCTCTTCCTGCATCTAAAAGATGCACCACTGCAGCCCCCAAACTAAAGGGGAAAAAATGACTTCCCATCTACAACCAAACAGTTCACCCAGCAGATGGCAAATACTAACACGTGATGCAGAGGATATCTGGAAGATCCTCACCTGACAGGCTGGGGCAGCAACAACCTCAGAGCCGGTTAGAGCCCCCCCACACCAACAGAATGAGCTTTAGCAGAAAAGCACCAAGCAGTAAAGTCAGGCCAACAAACACCCCCAAAATCCTGGCAAAACCTACCTGTTCAGAAGTATAGGTAAAGTTTGTAAGTAAAACCAGGTCTCAAATAGAGTTGCATACTCAACAGAAAAGTGATCACTTTTAAGAATATCGATGTATACAGAAATAGTCTTTTGAGACATGAACAAGAACCTGAAAATCCAAAGAGGTGTCGATAAACCCACATAAAGCTAGGTAATTCAAAGAAAACATCTAACTGCACAAACATTAATCATGTACAAACAAAGACTTCACTCAGGTTAACACCATTTTAATGTACCAATAAACTATGCAGAAGAAAATCTTTTACCAGCCTGTAACATAGCAGTGACTGAGAAAACACCTCACAGGCCTCATCAGTGACCTCTGCTATTTATTCTTGGACCAGCTGTCTTCAGAAACAAACAGACCTCACATTCCAAGCCCAGCTGTAAGGAACTTTATTAATTAACTTAATAACTTGCTGAAGGTTGAACAGTTAAGACTTCCTGGCACTGACCAAGCCATCTCTCCATGAGACAACGCACGTGTCAGCAAAGCATCCGACAGCTCTTATTGTTTTTTTGTCTGTCAACATCCAAAGTATTACCTCAATTTAGCAAGCCAGCAAATGCATTTTTTCTCCCAGTCAGCAGACAATGTACAGTCTTGTGCTTAGTGCAGATCAGGTTTGGTCATTTGTTTTCCTACAGTCCATCTTAAAAAAAAGCAAAGACTAAAGAGAAGCATCATATAACATCATAAGGAACTATTTGCTGACACTTCCAAGTTTGAAGAAAGCATTCACCAAAGATGCAGATGATCTGAACAAAGTGCCTTTGAATCAGTTCAAGCTCAGGGGAAACATTCCCATTCATTTCTTACAAGACAAATAGTTTTAATAGACCAAATAAAATTAAGAATTTGTGGTACACGCATCCCTCAGACCAACAGGCAGCGAAGAATTAAAGGAATGTGTTAATAAAAGGGCTGCCCAGGTGAAGTCCCCATCCCTGGAGGTGTTCATGAACAACTGGATGTGGCTCTCAGTGCTCTGGTTTAGTTGACAAGGTGGGGATCAATCACAGGTGGGACTCAATGATCTCGGAGGTCTTTTCCTCCATGGATTCTGGGATTCCATGTGCCCCACAAGAGCTCACAGGATTCCCTTTTGGGGACCTGCCACTAGGAACACACACTCACATCAGAAATGTAAGATCTCTGTGCTGAAATCACTGTGTCTCAGAGTTTCTAAGCAAAGCTCATCGGTACTAAGTAAAAAATAGATCTAGGACTGGTTTGGTTTCTAGGATTGTGCAGTAGAAGTTCACAAAGAGATCTGAAAATCAGAAAATTTTCTGGCCACGTGCTTATCCTCTGCTTCCCAAATATAACTCTGTAGCACTGTTTTATTAGTATTTGGTTTTCCTTTATAGGTATTCTGTTCTTCATCTGCTGTTAGTTAACTTTCATACCAGTAAAAGCTGATTTGCCTCCCCACTGATGGTCATCCAACAGCTTCAAATATATTTTTTGACCTGAAATCTGTGCTCATAATGCACATTGTGCTTTTATCTTAGAGGAAGCAAAATAAGCCTTACCTATAACACTGTGCAAATTTCTTTCTGAAATCAGTGGAAGGGCTGGGGGGGGGGGGGGAATTGCACTTCGGGTTTCTCAATCCCGTAAGTTCAAAACCAGTTCACCTTATGCAATTAATTTCAGCAATGACTGGGAATAGGAATGAAAAACTAATTTACCGAGAGGCATGCAAGCCAAGGCACGCCTGGGATCACAGCTTTTCTCCAGTTTGTCATCCATCAGCTCCACAGCCACACACAGTTGTGCTTGGAATCAAGCACTGGAAATGTGGCATTCCACAGCTACTTCCTTCCCCCACTTCTCCATTACCTTGCCTGAAGCTTCCCCAATTACCTTGTTTACCGTGCATTAAGCATTTTCCCTAAATCCCCCTTAGCTGATGGTATCTTACTCTTTCAGGTATTTGTTCAGTTTTTCAGTGTAAAGAAAATCCAGCATATATATCCATATATACACACACACAAATACATATATAGCATATATATGCTACTATTTAGCTATCTCTCCACAACTTGTTTACAAAATATAGAAAAGGCTGAAGCTTCACAGAAGACAAGCAGATCAGACTAAGTGCAAAGGACTTTTTTAGCATTTAGGAAGAAACAATATTCCAAGCAGATGTTTGCAAGACATCTTGCCATTAACGTTAAGTCACAAGGAAACCCAAGATAGCAATTTCCCCTCATTTCTACTTTTTACAAGGTTCACACTGCCTGAAAGCATCATGCACCTCAAATCAGGGCTAAAATCCTGCTGCAGCCAAATTTGACCAACCAGTTCAGTGACTTTCTGTAGCCCCATCAAGTCACCAGCATGTTGTTTAATACACTTGAAAGTCAGGGTGCTTTCATTTGTAATTAGCAATAACCAAACATCGTTTGGAGTCTGGCATTTACCCTTTATTTTCCATTCCCTGTACACTATGGCAAAGTTGTGCTCCTTGTTTTTCCCTACTATGACACCAGATAGGGCCCTGGACAAACAGGCAGCTTGTTCAACCTGTGCTGTGACCCATTAATAAGAATAATTACTCAGTGCTAGTAAGGCCTGACTGGAAAACACCAAACAAATGAGCACAAAGAAGCCAGTCCAGATACCCAGAAAGTTTCTAAGCCATCTAGAAGAGCATGAACAGGGATGCATTTGGAAGGTCTTCCCAACCAGAAGAATCCAGGTATGAAGCCAAGGAACATTTTCCAGATGAAGTTAACTGTGAATACAGAATTGGCTACTGGAAATAAGCTCCCTAGTATTTATCAAAAAGCCTCCTCCTATAGACTGATGAAGAAGAAATATCCCACAAGATATGCAGCCTCCCATCAGTAAATGGGCAAAAATATTTCATGTCAGGTTCAAGTAAAAAATATCAAGTGAAAGTCTTCTGCAGACAAAACTTTTACTGAAAGGAACAGGTTATGGGTTTGAAATCAGCCCACCACTTTCTTTGAAAAGAAGAGTGTTTGCACTGAGTTTTTTTGTGGGACTAACCCTCGTAGAGATTATTTTTTTGCTATTCCAGAAGAATGCTCTGAGATAATAAGCACTGCTTGAAACAAATAAACCAGAAGTCCCACAACCATGACGGTGACAGTGTTGAGAACAAGCCTGAGATTGAGTTTAGGACCAAGGAATTTTCCTCCATGAGACTGGCCAAGAGATGTTCTGACATCTGTGTCAAACAGGCCAAAATCCTGATGCCACAAGTGATATCCAAACATACACACCCTCACCTATGGGAGGACAGCACAGCACCAACACAGGAGTTTGTACAAGCATTAATGTGCAGGCAGTTTGGTTGTGTGTTTCTGGCAACAAAGGCTGCATGAAATCATGCCTCTGGATAACCCAAAATTCCCCAAGTCACAGTTTCCCAGACAAATTACCAGTTGACTTCTATCCAGGAACCCTCCACTGGCTAGAACATGAACTACTACTTGCATTGCAATTTCTCCTGCTGCAATACAGCTAACAATTTGGTGGGAAAAAATGAGGGAAAGAAACACTGTTCTGAAGCACTGAATGCTACAACTGGTATTTTGCCTAATTACAGAACGTTTCTGACCTCTCCCTGAGCTACAATCTCTCCTTGAGCTGCAATCTTTACAGCACAGAAAAAACAAATTGTCTCTTCTCTTTGTAATGGTGAGAATTAGCTAGAAGGAATTAACTTGTTTTCTTTTGGGGGTGGAGAAGTGAGAGGAGGAGGTAAAGCATTCATCCACGCTTTTTGTCAGCTCTTACAAAGATACACTTTGTTAATGGCGACTATTCAGTTATTACCTGAAATGATTCTCCCACCTTGGAAATTTTATTTTTGTCTTTAGTATTTTAATTCTAAGACTGATCTCTGACCTTCAGCAAGTGTGTTAAGCCTTTAGGACATGTTCCTGCACAATGTTTTAATCTAAATCACATGTGACAATCTGAAGAAACCAGTGACATGAATTAGTAAAGATTTAACTGCAGCACAGCACAAAACATTCAGCCAACCTGGGATACAGGTGATGACATAGTTACACACCTTCACGATTATTAACTGTGTCTAAAATTCTCATGGCTTTCATAGAAAAGTGAGTTCCAACCAGCTGTCATAAACACAGATTGATGGCTGGAGTGATAGTGCTCCCATCACAGTCTGTAATGCTTTGTATCTTTGGAGCTACCCGGCTTGACCCAACTGTGCTGCAAAATATTTTCAAATCTCCACAAAATATTGGAAAGGAAGCAAGCCAGCAGGTAAGCCAAGGAAACAGATGGCTTACTAAAGTTCCTTTGTATTTATTTGGTCACTACTTAGAGCAGTAAGTTTCACACTCCTGCACTTGAATTAATTCAACAGGAACAACAACTCTGAAATTAATACTCTCCCTGAGATTAGAAATGGTCACTACTTAGAGCATAACCTCGCATTTTTAACAGTAAGTTTCACACTCCTGCACTTGAATTAATTCAACAGGAACAACAACTCTGAAATTAATACTCTCCCTGAGATTAGAAATAAAAAAGCATCTCAAACCCACATGGACTTCTGGGACAAAACCCAAAGGTGTTTTGGAAACGGTGACAGCACTCAAGTCAGTTTCAAGGATCCTTGCTTCTATTAGATTCCAGTCAGAGTTTCTAAAGCAGAAATTTAAACATTTAAAACTTAGGAGCATTATAGTTAGGATATGCACCAGCAAATCAAAACAATATCTGATGCAGCACTTCTTTCAGCTCTTGAGACAGGATTTACTGTGATACAAGCGTGAATTCAATTCAAGCAGGTTTACTCACTAAATCCCAACCCTGAATCTGTTTTAGGATTAGAACTGAAGTATCGCCTTCATTTTACACACAGCACTCCTTTTCCTCATTATCTCTAACAAACAAAATCGTCAGTATGAAACATCACAATCCTAGAGGATTGAGTGGATTCATCCTAGAAAGCCTCACTGGCGACCACTGTTCTAGGAAGGACTGGATCATAGAATTACACAATGGTCTCAGTTGGAAGGGACCTAAAAGATCACCCAGTTCCCACTCCCTGCCATGGGGAGGGGCACTTTCCACTATGCCAGGTTGCTCCAAGCCCCATCCAGCCTGGCCTTGGACACTTCCAGGGATCCAGGGGCAGCCACAGCTTCTCTGGGCAACCATAGCCTCACAGGGAATAATTTCTTCCTCATATCCAATTTAAACTATGTCAGTGTGAACCCATTTCCCCTTGTCACTCTAGGCCCTTGTAAAGAGGATCTCCATCTTTCCTTTGGGCTTCCTTCAGGCGCTGGAAGGCCACAATGAGGTCACCCCAAAGCCTTCTCTTCTCCAGGCTGAATTCCCTCAGCCTTTCCTCTTAGCAGAGCTGCTCCATCCCTCTGATCCCCTTGGTGTCCCAAAGCAGACTGGCTCCAGCAGGATGGCTGGTGGCAGCACAGCAGAGGTTCAGACAGCAGCTGGGATGGATTTATTCTGTGGCAGAGGAATATCATTTTCCAGATATGTTAGCCAAGGAGCCTGCACTGCATATAAATGCTGTGACAAACAGCTCAAAAAAAGACACGTGCATTAAATAAACATCTCCTGATTCATCATCTCAGTTAACAGGCAGACATTTACTGCACTGTAATGTCTTCCAAAGCTGTGTAAGTATTTGTTCCTCATTAGTAGCAAATATATAGTGCACTTGAGAAAACAGCTTTATTACACACCACTTTATTAATAAACAGCAGCATTAGGTGGAAGTCATATCTGTACCTCTCTAATATGGTCTAAATAGGGCGTGGGAGTGAAAGAAAACAAGGAGCAGAGAAATAAGCAAGCTGGTTCATTGCAGGGGAAATATTTATACAAAAGCTACAATATAAACACACGTTACTTCAAAGTTGCCTTAGACCTGGAGATGCCCTGGCTTCAAAGGAGACAAAATAGGTCATTCTCCAAACTGGTTCCAAGGAAGACACAGCTCCACCCATTCAACTTTTCCCCTCTCCCTTCAGGGCTTGTGCACAAACACACCCAGCTGAGGGATTGAAGACATTCCTGTGTAATTGCCAATATTTACACTAATGAGGCAATGAGCTCATCTGCTCCCTTTTGGCAAGACCTGCATTAACTCTTGCTTTTGTAGGGCTGAATCTGTTCTTTACACTTCACTCAAGCCCAGCATTTGCTTTGTCATTTGACTACAGCCGCCCTGAGTCTCAATTGTCAGAGAGGTGTTCCCCGCACCTCAAATGTGAGCTGAGGGCAAATTCCAGAAAAAAAAATACAAGAAACTTGTTACACTTCCCACATTTCAAGATATGGGCCAAAACATAACACCTTCTTCCTCTATATTGTGGTGAACCTTGCATACAAATGAGCCCATGCCTCCCCTTCCAAGTTTGCACTGAAGTATGCAGGAAATAAAATATATCCTGCAACTGAAATCTACTTAAATTTGAATTAATAGAAGTCTTAAAAGCACAAGGTTTAAAGTCATGGTATGACATGACTACCAAAATCTCACTGTAATGAAATGCAATATTTCTGAAACAGAAACAAGGTGAGGCACTTTCAACTTAAGCAACACAACTGTTCCAAGAAATTATAATCTCAAAGCTTTATTCAGTGAGCAGCTACATTATTCATTAAACATTACCTAAGAAATTTCAAGTTGCTCTCCTGGCAACCTAGAAAAGTCTGCAAGACAGAACAGAGCTATTACTGTGAGGAGTCTTTAAACAGTTAAGCAAGATAAATGAGTGGGGGGAACCCATCACTTTCTAAAATTTCCACTTGGCTTTGCTTACTTCCATATTTCCCCAGGCACAAAAGAACTTCTTTGTTTCTTCTATTCTCTATTTATAGGACTCAGCTGGATCACTTAAGTATTTCCCCTCTCTTGACAATTGTGAGCTTGGCTAATTTTATTAGAGCAAAACCTGAGGTAATCATAACACACAGCAATAGCTTATGGGCTGAAATACTCAAATTGTATTACTTAATTCATGGAATCATGGAACATGTTAGGGTGGAAAAAGTCCATCTCATTCCCATCCACCTGCCATGAGCAGGGACACCTTCCACTATCCCAGGTTGCTCCAAGCCCCATCCAGCCTTGCCTTGGACACTTCCAGGGATCCAGGGGCAGCCACAGCTTCTCTGGGCAACCTGTGGCAGGGCCTTACCGGGAACCATTTCTTCTCTATATCTCACCTAATTTCCCCCTCTTTCAGTTTGAAACCCCCACAGTTTTCAGTCTGAATTCCCATGGTTCTGTGGCATTGCCACAACAGCTTCAAGAGAAGCCTACACCTCTTTGGCCAACGGGCCACACTGCACAGAATGGACACGGAACCAAGTTCCACTACAGGAGATGAGGATGCTTAGGTTCTCTATTCAGCTGATAATATCAGGGAAAGTGTTACAAACTTTGTACTTTCTAAACCAGTAATTCTCTATAAGTGTTGCTGAAACTCACTTAAACTCCAAAACTCACTGGGAGGAGTGAGAAGTACAGATATGAACATAATAATAAATACACTTTCCCTTGGAAGTCCAATGAAGGTCACTTATCACGTTCATAGAAAGACCCAGCAAAGAGCTCTTCAAGAAAAACATGATTCTCTGCCAAAAAACTGACAGCAATTAACAGAAGTCAGCCAGCAATGCCAACGGAAAATAGATGTTAGGTCAAATTCAATATGGCAAGAGGGGAAAAGTTTTATTTTTCCTGCTCCTGCTTTCTTTCTCTACGGCAACAATTTTTCAACCAGCAAAACTTCCCATGTATTGACTTCCCTCCATATTTTCAGACAGCAGATACATTTTGCACTTTCTGAGATGGAGCCTTTCACTGCTGGCCATGTAGTCACAGGCTTTCACCTCAGCTCTTAATGGCTACATCCTCCTCCCCACTGCACCCTCAGCAACCCCATCGTGTCCATTTGCCCAGCACGAGGATGCGAGGACAGATTTCTGGAGTCAGCAGATTTGCCAAATGCAGGCAGGGCAAAGCAGCCCTCCCCTTTCTTCACCTGATCAACTTATTTTCCCTCAGGAAGTCCTTCCACACTGATCTCTGCCCTTCTTACTCACTTCTTGCTCAGTTTACCCAGGAACTCTTATGGCTCACTCGCCAGAGTCATCTCAGACATGCACATGGGAAGTGCAACTCCACCAAGTTACTGGGTAAATCTCTTTATCCTCCTTCACGCTGTCCCTTAACACACTTGTGCAGAGCACCTACCACAACACAATGGATCAGCAGGTGAGACCCTACTACTTTTTGGGCTGATTGAGCTTACTCTATTCACCTCCACACCCTGGGCAGGGTGCACCTTCTCTTTGGGGGTTCTGCTGCCTTTCAGAGAGGCCAAGACAAGCACAGTTCTGCTTTAAAGAGCTCCTGCAAAGCACCCAGATGATGGGCAACGTAATCAAGACCTTCTGGAAGTACACTCGTCCCTCCAGAAGGAATTGTATCATCATTCCTCCTATCATGGTGGATCTTCACCATTTTTTCTGAGCTTACAAGATGCCTGGGATGCCAGACACTGGTACTGAAGAACAGAGAATTATTAACATTGGAAAAGTTCTCCAAGATCACTGAGTCCAACCTCTGACTGAACACCACCTTGTCAACCAGGTGCCACATCCAGTCTTTTCTTAAAGATCTCCAGAGATGGTGACTCCACCACCTCCTTGGGCAGCCCCTTCCAATGCCTGACCATCCTTTCAATGAAGAAATTCTTCCTAAAGCCTTCCTGACACAGAGTCCAAGTTAAACAAAACAGCATCTCAGCACTGCTGCTTGAATTGCAGTGATGAATTCTCTGGGTTATCATCACACTGGTTATGAAGGACAAAGTTCAGCTTGCATTTCTCTTTGGAAGCAGAAAGAAAAAAAAAGCCAGCAAAACCAAGAGATCTGATTAGGATATTTTTAGTTTCTCCAGTCTTTCTTAATGAGAAGCACCCCAGTATCAGTGGATCCTGTTTCTCCACAGACACAGAGGAGAAGCTGTGCAGTCTGGAAAGCCACTGGTAGCACTGAATAACAGGCAGGGTTAAGGATTTAGAAGTGTGTGAGGAAGCTCAATAAAAAGAGCCTGGCAAGCAATCTAAATCCTGGAAAGAACTCAAGGGGAAGTGCCCACAGAAGGTTGTGCTAATCATAAGATAGTAAGCAAATAAACACCTAAAACTGTGCAACATTTAAAGCTTTAAATCATAAAAACATCCAAAACATAACATTTAAATTAAAATCAAACATGAGTTTTCTCAGACCTAGGAAAGGTTATATGAAAGAAATCTTACATTATTCTTTATAAAATTCTACAAATAAAAGTACAAAGTCAGGCTTACCAAGTGAGGTAAGCCAGGTATTCCCATTTCTCTTCCTATTTAGTTATAAATGAGCTGAATATTAACTTGCAGGTATTTGTAAGATTTTTGCAATTTGACAAATGAGATGCATTTTACTTCACTTAGCCACTATTTTTTCTTCCTCACTCTAAGATATCAAATATTGAAGCACGTTTCCTTAACAAATACAATTCAAAACAAACTTTTGTTTCTTTAAAGCCCAGAAATTCTCATTTTCAAACGTTGTGCAACTATCTTTTGTAGAAGCAGTCTGTAGAACTGCCAAAACTACATGGAACAAAGAGACGAGATTTTATCAGAATGACACGCCTTCAAAAAGCTGAGTTTCTTTCCTGCCAGAAAGAGAAATTACTAATGTGCATTGTAATTAGTGCAAAAAACAATACTATCTTTGCAGTTGCAGACTGGAAAAAAACTACAATTTGATGTTTACACTGCAGTAAAGTGGAAAAACTTTTGAGTTGGGTAATAAGCACATTTTTCCTCTCAAATGTTTAATGACAGTGAATCATTAAACACCGATGAGGTTAGGTCTTCCCCATTTTGCTAATGCAAAGATTAGAATATTGCAGAATTCCCTAGTGACTGATAAATTAATAAAATCCAAATGAAGTCATTTTAACTTTAGAGTCCACAGGAATTGCATAATTCTGTTTTTCCCACTGTTCTACAGCAAGTGAGGGGATGCAAACCTTGCCAAAGCTTGATAAATTAATGAAAAAAAAAAAAAAAAGGAGGAAATTGTTTGCCTGCAACACTCATAGCTTGGATGCAGCAACCCACGTCTCAAGAAACAAATATTTTTGAAGTGGAAAAGCTAGGGACTACTGTCTCTTCATGTAAGTGGCACTTCCACACACCACCCCCCACCATTTATTATCAATACTTCTGTCCTTTCCAGACATCCTGTCTCTACTTACATTCCATTTTCAGTTTGCCCTCAGCTGGCAAACACAAGATGAATCCCAACTCTGGAAAACCACTGGAAGAATTTTTTTTTTCCCCCCAACTATCAGACCACTGTATTTCTTCAGAAACACTTTCAAACTATTCAACTTGAAATGCATTTCAAATACTTGAAGTACTGCTGTTTCAAATGCAAAGAAACCATCCAGATGTAGATATAAGATCCAAGTTTTATGTGAGGACAGATTCACACAGGACTGTAAAGTAAAGGAAAAGAAGCCTTAAATGAGGAAACAAGAAACCTCACATAATAAAAATGTGACCAAGTGAGGAAGAGGAAAGAAATGGATGCACATGCCATGGTATCTTAATTTTCAGGTCTGCCACTCCACCAGTCTGAACAAGTGCAACACAGACAGCAAGGAAACAAGAGGCACTTTGTGCAGTGTGAGGTTCTGGAGTGGGGAAGAGAGATGAGAGATGAAAAGTATCTCTTGTAATGCAAAGAATGCAGCAAAACTCAAGGATCCCAACAATACCACTGTCAAAGAAAACTTTTTTCCTGTAGCGCCTCAGTGCCCAGGCAGCAGGAGAAAGGTGTGCATCCAGCAAGCTGAGAGACAGGATAAGCAATGAGAACCTGAGCAGCAGCAGTTTTTCCTTGATATTATTCCTCACCTCCACCAGAACTCCACCAGCACATCAAAACAAAACTCTCCCTGAGCCAGAGATCCTCTCAGAGAGCACCCAGGAACTTCTCCCACCTATTAATGCCTGTGAGTAGATACCACTCAAAGGTGAAGGGCAGAAAATCATGAGCTCAATGAATGGAGTATTTTCTGATTCATGACCTGGGGCATCGGGTGAAAAAGGAATTGCACTCTGCTTCCATGGCTCTGAAAGGGAGCACACAGGTTTTTTAGCCCAGCCAGCAGAAGTATCTGCCCAGCTCAGGTAGGTCAAAGACATCTAAACCATGACAGACACAGGCCACAAAACAGCTGGTGGATACAAATTAACTGTCAGTGCTCACAAACCAACAGTCTGGTTTTGTTGCTTATCAAACATCCCAGAAAATGCAATACCACTACACAATAAAACATGAAGCAGCATTCTGTGAGTGAAAGCTTCTGAAGTGAGTCTTAAAACAACATTTTTGTCAACTGTATTTAAGACTTGTTATCAGTTAATTCAATTTAAAGTGTCATTAGACATACTCTGAACTTCAAAGAAAAAGTTATATCTATTTTTGTCTGCTCTTCATATTTAAAGTTTAAATATTGAAAGAAAAATATTTCCCAAAGTTAACTCCTCTTATTTAGTGTCTTGTGCTGCCAGAGTGAGTAAGTTCTGTTCCTTTTCTTCATTATTTTATTTATGGATTAACACTGAATAAAAGTGGATTGATTTTTTTTTTCTTTAAAGTACAAAAATCTATTATTACTCCATGATTTCAGCTGGGGAAAAAAGTTTTAATAAAACACATACTACAGGCTGACCCTGTCTTGTGCCCCAAAGCAGACAGCAAAATAAAGTTATGTAACAACAACAAATTACATTAGTGATGCTTAAGGAAAAAAACCCAAACTAGTTTATTCAAAACAAGTGAAGGTAAATAAGTCACTCTCCCCGTGTGAGGATGCGCAGGCACCATCCTGATGAATTTCCAGCAGGCAAATACCTTCTGCTCTCATACAATAAAATCATTCAGAGACAGTAACTCACATGACTTGTTTCAAAGTGACAAATAAAGGAGTGACACTGCAGTCACCTGGCAGCTGGCCACAAACTCGCTCCACTGAAAGGAATTTATTCAAAATAGAGTCAATAACAAATTCTTAAATATTTCAACTTGGCAGAAGACAACCTGGCTCAACACCACTACATTCCAACCTTCCTGGAGTTCCAGGTTAACATATGTATATGTGCTCTGGCTAAGTGTCACCTTAGAAAAATAAGAGACCAGTGTCTGTCTAAATTCTGTGTGCTGGTTCAGCCAGCAGGACTGTCCCCATGGCTGGTACCACCTCCCACACAACCCATTGCACCCCTCTAGCAAGAAGATGTTGTTGGCTGAAGGCAGGAATTAATGCTCTGGAAATGTTTGCTTTAGAATTAATCCACTGATGTGCATTAAAGAGACACGTAACATGCCTAGAATGTAGGGCTGAAAGTGCTTTAATGAATAACCCAAAACACCACTCAAAATGAGGCAACTTAAGCCTGAAGCCAGACTCTAGCCAACACAGCATTTTGGATGCTGTACATATGGACAGATGCATCCACATACGTGTACCACCCTTCAGCAAAACTCCTCTTCACCATACAGAGTGCATTTTCTATATGTGCATTGATATTTCTACTAGTTCTACACTGTATTAAGGATAATGAAAGTATCCATCCAATGCTGCTTTGCTTCAACTTTTCCTGTTGTAAGATAAAGCCATTGAACCTTTATCCTCATCTGTACCTCTGATACACAGAGCATGGGACAAGCTGTCATTGTGGCAAATGAATAAAGCATTTTAATTTATTTTGTCTATTGGTCCCTCAGCTGCTTCAGTTATCAACATAATACTGCTATAAATACTGCATTTGCAATAGAAGGAGTGGAAAAATGGCAACATACACACAAATGAAAAAGGTGGCGTGACTGCTATGAAAGTCTATCACTGAGAAGCTGATGTGTGCACAAAAGGCAAATCAGCTTTAAACAAGGCCTGTAAATGGTGACAAGCCAGAGAAGAAGCTGCATTCTCAGTTTTTTCTCACTTGCTTCACCAGCCTCATCTACATCATAAAACAGGGACTCAAAAAGTCAAACCAATATGAAAAATAAACCAATGCGTAATCTGAAAGTATGTATATTTCAGTCTAAATTCTGATATTTTTCCTGTATCAAGGATTCATCATGTTGTCAGGAAAAACACCACCTGCTACTGTTTACTTTTCCTGACAACTTTTTTTGATTTTTGGCAATGTCTGAGTGGCCAAGCTGGGGACAACTCCTTACAGTGATTTACAGAATCATTAAGATTGAAAAAGATCTCTAATACCACAGAGTCCAACCTTTGACCAAACACCACCTTGTCACCCAAACCAAAAAGAAACACTAGTTGTTTCTTGAACCCCTCCAAGGATGGTGACTCCTCCTCCCTGAGCAGCCCATTCCAATGCTTAACAAGCCTTTCAGTAAAGAAAGTCTTTCTCAAGTGAAGATCTGCTGCCCAGGATCATCCAACAAGCAGAGGAGCCAAGGACAAAAGCCTCCTCTTATTTCACATTCCCCAGTGACAGGTTAGCTGTGGGCCCCCCTCTTACACACCAGGATGGTGCATATCCATGGAGATCACACCACCATAGGAGAGAAAAACTCAGCAGGGCCAGGGCAGGTCTGCCCAGAACACAACTGGTTAGAGAAAACATTACACAAAGCAGGGGACCTGGGATCTTGCTCAGATTACTCATCTTAGGAAAAAAGGGGGAGTGATGAACTTATGAAACTGCCTCATCCCTGGAAGTGTTTAGGGCCAGGTTGGATGGGGCTCTGAGCAACATGGTCTGGTGGAAGGTGTCCCTACTCATGGAAGGGGGTGGAAGGGACGATCTTTAAGGTCCCTTCCAGCCCAGGCCATTCTGTGACTCTAAGTTTTAGAGTTTTCTGAATGCTTTATGTGCAAGTACTTTCAGAAGAGAACAGGGAAATTCTTTCTTGGAGGGTTTTGGTGCTAACTTCTTACCTGCAGATAAAGACAGAGATGTCCGCTTACGCACAATCTGCTACTCTAGGCATCAGTGTTCACTCTGCTGACGAGGGCAGCTCCTAGAAGGAAAAAAAGAGAAATATTGTTATACATTAGTGAAACAAACTTCTTGAGCATGAAGTTTTATTCCTCCTCCTTTAATGTTTTGGAAAAACACCATGTTCACCTGGCACCTATAGATCTACAACAGCATGGTACACACAAGCAGTATTTTATTTTTGAAAAGTTAATGCAAAAGAAACTTGGAATACTGCTCTTTATTTGCTGCTTCTTATATCTGGTGTGACATGTTCCTGCTATAAATAAGTGTGGTAAACAATTGAACAGCTTTCCAGAACATTAGGAAAAAAAAACCAAAAACCAAACACTAAGCACTGTATTAGGTAGTCAGGTGCATCTACCACTGGTAAATTGTAAATATAGGAGATTATTTCACAATCTTCTTTCCCATTTTTCTTTTTAACGAAAATAATCCTCAAACTGGGTAACTTCCAGCGTATAAACCTCCAAGTGCTCTGGAGCTACATACCCTGACTCCCTCGCAGCAGTGAATCACGAGCAATGTATGCACCAACAGCCAAACAAACTGGGCAAAAGGTAACAAATCCCAAACTGCTGATTAAGACTAATAATCAGCTTGGAAGGGATGCTTACTACAACAACGTTTAACAGCATCATTGTGACAGATATTGCCTAAAATTATGGTACAACCAAGGAGAACATGTGAGATGTGGTTATTTTTAAGCCTTCATGACCAAAGATTCTTTGGGTTATATTTTAAAGGAACATATCTATTATGCGTAACTCTACATGGGAACTTTATAGAGTGCAGCATGGAAAAACAGCTCTAAATCAGAAAAACTTCTCACTGGTATTTCAGCATCTCCTCTACCACCGTTGTCAGATATTGCACTTTGTCCAGATAAAATGTCTGTCTCCTAATATCTATCTGATGGAAAGATGTAATAAGTACCAACTCCAGCATAAGAACATCATAACAGTTCAGAAAACAACAAAAACCTCTTAAAGATCTGGAAAGAAGGGAGGTCTGTAAAATACTAAAACATGCACACCATGCATCAAAGCCCTACAGAAGTAATTGCATCTCTCATTATAGCCCAAAACTCCACAACAGGACATTCAGGAGCTCCAAAAGTCTCAGGCACATATAATTTTTACCATGACTGACCGAATATGCAGCTTTCATTCACAAACTGGTATTAATTAAATTTCTGGGTTGCCACAATATGTTTTTGTGATGTTCTGTGCTTTCCACTCTGCAGACCCAGTAACATTTACTAACAGTTCACATGAGCCTTTAGCTCTGAAATGAACAGAATAATTTTTTGCAAATTTATGTTTCTCAGCTGAGAAGCTGTAATTTAACAGAAGGAAGATATGCGTATTAATCTCCTTAATTTACTTCATTTCAGTTCCATTAGAGAACATTCCTTTAAGTTCTCCACTCGGGTTTATTCACCGCATAGTCCTAAGTAGGGTCAATCAGTCATAGAAAATGCAGAACACTCATCTAATCCAACACATCAGGTTAATTCACCGGTGCTTGAGCTCCAGTTACTTACCAATCCCCACTTACACATGTTAGATTAGGAAAATAAATCTGGTTTTAGGATATAGATGGTGAATTAGTTAATCCAGAAGAACATATGCTTGAATTGCTTGAATTTTGCTGAGGGAGGGAGAGATAGAGAAGAGAGAAATAATCACCTCACCCTAAACTATGAAAACTCAGCTTTGAGATGCTAAAAGTTGTCTTCATCTACTGCAAACTGATCAACTGCCAATACATAAATAGCAAACATTTCAATTACCACTGTTTGTTAATTACCCTAGAACACTTTATACAGAGGAGAGTGGATTCTGAATCTGAGTGGAGTGGCTGTGATGCTGATCCAGCAGCAGGCACTGACACTTCCGCTCCAACAGAGCTGCATTATCTGCAGCTCTATTGAAACCCTAAAGCTCCTCTCAGACCACTCTGCAAACTGAGTGGGAAGGAGTAAGGATAAGAGCCACATTCTGTTCTTAGGGACCCCTATTAAATCTGATTCCAAACATCAGCCACTTCCTCTTTGTTTTCCTCAAGCCATATGGCTTCCTGACAAAATCTGTACAAACAATAAATCCATTAATCAAGCCACTGCTAGAGCAAAAGGCTTTTTTCCCCCCCTTTCCCGTCACCAATCCAGACATTTTAATGGAGATGTTTTACGTATTTTATTTTATGAAAGTCCCAAGGAAAATACTGAAGTGGTCTTTGTTCTCACATTGCAGCCCCTGTTCCAGTACGTACTTGTAGAAGGAGATCCTCACATAAAATGCAAAGAAATACAGGCATAGAGAGAAGTCAGTCAAACCAACAAGAAAGGAGTCCAGCCTAGTTGAATCTTAGCAGAGATAAGCATAAATTGTTATCTGGCATACTGGCATACTGTCTCAAAAAACCAAAAGTTACAAAGAAAACATAATTAACAGAAGTAGGTAAAATAAGAGAGGCATTAAAAGTCTATTCCCACAAGGCTGTGAGGAGATGCACACATGCAAATACCACAAGTAGCTCAAAGGAAGAGCTTCTCTTAAGAGATTCCACAAAAATGGACTTCCCCACATGCAGGGAACTCAGTGGGAGGGAGGATACAGAGAGCAGTAAGATTTCTACCTCTTGTAGGTGGGAAACTCCCTTTCCAGAAGGTAGAAAGATTTCCCACTCCTTTGAAAGAAGGGAGAAGAACACTAAACCCAAACCTAACCAGGGTCATTCTTTCACCAAACTAAACATACACTGGAGGGACTGCTGGAAATGCAAACTGCCTGTTTTGATGATCTGCTCCCATGCAGGCTTTTCCCAAAACTTCTTTGACTGAAATTTCATTGGTCAATAGTCTGCAGTGCAGGAAGACTGGGGGGGGAGGTGGTGTTTGCATTTTTTTTAAATACAGGAAAGCAGCATTCTTGATTAAATGCAGGAAACCTTTGAAATTACATCCCTTTCTGTCTTCATTGAATTAAGTAACAATTAGCCACAAAGAAGAAAAAAAAATACAGAGCTTAGAAAGTTTGAGTCATTATCTTCAAGGAGACACATCTAACGTTAACAAGGTCAGAACATTTCAGTCAGTTCTTGTGGGTAATGGGAGATACAAGATGTTAGCTTCTGTTCCTATCAGGGCAATGACAACTCTGAAAGACTGCAGATATCACTTGGAGCCTACACCACTATAAATTATAAGCCTTGAGGCCACAGCCTAGAAAGATACATCATATCGAAAGTACAGATGGATTTGTGGATGCCTTGAGGTAGTGATGAAAGGTGTGTTTGTTTTGGACAAGGTGGTAAGGAGGATCAGGTGCTGCCAGCTAGGGAAGCCTTTTACCACATCTGGGGCAGATGGTCCCAATTATCTTCTCATCACTGCTAATCAGAAGTCATCCTTCAGCAGCTATATAATAACCTATGTAAAAATAAACCTGGGATTGGTGTTTGGCTTCTAGCAAGGGAAGAACTTGCCTGTCACAAGTCAGTCAGTGCAGGCAGCATCCTGTCTTGGAGTCTCATTTACAAGCCTGTTGTATGAAGCTCTGCAGGTGCAAGACTGTGTCTTTGCATCAGGTGTGAAAACGGAATACAGGTAATGCTGACAAGAAAACTTAGGGGCACACCAGTGGGGAGGAAAAGGCAGCTCTCCCTCCTGCCAGCTCACTCTTCTGCCCTTTCTGACCCTATTGATAAAGAGCATGTGCTCCCAAATTAACAGGATCTCTATCACCCTGCTCTGGCTACTGCTCTTACCTACGGGGACAAAACTGATCCAAACTGGAAGCAAGATACATTATATGGAGAGATAAAGAGCATGAAGCTCTTCATGTCTTCACTGACTGAAGCCACTTGTTCATGTCCTCACTTGACTGTCGAAAGTGGCCAGTCACAATAAGATCCAAAAAATATATTGCCTCTCTTCCCTGAGCAACCTAACACCTCAAATAGAATTGAGAAAGGATTTGTCCAGCCCAGACTTCACTGCACCATTAAGTCCCATATTCTGTTTTAGCAGGAGCAACACCATTTACATCCCAGAAAAGAAGGTGCTTCCTTGTTACTGCTATTTAGCTCTTTTCAGGAAGAGAAAAAAACTGCTTATGTTCAAATTCAGCCCTAAACTACTCCTTATTTGCCCACAACACTGCATTCTGGTTCTTTAAGCTCTACTGTGGTGTTGAAAAGCAAGGGCTACCAAAAAAAAAACATGTTGACACGAAAACCAAGAAGAGTGAAATTAAAATTATAAAGCAGCTTGATGTAAAAGAAAAGTCTTGACTGAGATCTCCAGAGTTCTGAGTGTCATTTGTCTCCTCGCAAGTGAAGGGCACCTGCTTTCAAGGAACAGGAATTCATTTAATACATTTCTAAGCCTTTAGAGTTAGAGTTGTTGAGAAAAGAGAAGAAAAACACTTGAAGTGATTTATTTTCTCTTTGTTTAAACAACACAGCCAGGAGAGCCCTGGCACAAGATCTCAGAGGACATCAGAGCAGAATACCCACAGGTAGAGCACACTGCTTTCTCTTCCTCCAAATGAATGCTTTATTTTGCAACCCTGGTGATTAAAGCCCATGGAACCATTACTCCAGGATGAAAAGGAGGTGCTGATACAACAGAGAACCATCACACCTCACCCACAGACTCACCTGCATGTCCAACTCTATTCCCTCATCCTTGCAGCTGTGCCTGGAAAACACCAGGTGAATTGCACAGAAACCAGGAGCTTCTCTTCTTGTCAGCAAAACCACTTTGTTTTTTTCAACAGAGGAGGCACTGAGGTGTCACACTCACTGACGGGAGGAATGCTTTCCTCTGCTTCCTTCAGCAACCCTGAAAGCAGGATGGTTCCAACAAGCTGCTGATCAGAGGATTCCCTCCCAAAACACTGCCCTGGCCACACCACTGTGGTTCCACACAGCCAGGCTTACTTCACAAGGTAATTATTCAACAGAACAACAGAGAAAGTCACGGCAGTAACTCGCTTTTTTGTTGAAAACTTCTTTTTCACCCACAGTCAAACCCAAGTCTGCCCTTCGATTTAAAGACAGCATCTCCCTCACTTTACATCCCTGCCATACCTGCACAATTTCACACTTGACTACTAATTCTTCAAACACAGCTAACTCTTGCCATACCTACCTATGACTAAGTATTTTGCACTGGTTCTCAGAAAAGCATGTATGAGGAAGCATATTTAAAGACAAAGAACAAGAGACTGAGTAACACAGTCAAGCAGCACTTAGCAGAAATCAGGATTAGGCCTGGGTATTCACATACCTACTGACCTGTTTGGGTTGGAGGTTAGCTCTTGTTATTAATCCTAGTGGTTAGAACTACAAGAAAGCACTTTAAAGGAATGATTCAAGTTAAAACATGTATTTCATTATCATGCACATTTCTGAAAAAGTACAGTTGGGAAAGTCATCCAGGTATTTAGGCAACATAGAAGGGGTAGCACACAGAAATAGAAGTATAATGACGTGGCATTTGTTTTCGTTTCTTTCTCTGAGGATATTTGACAGTAAGTAAAAAAAAAAAACCAAAAAAAAAGTTATAAGATTCTGGTTTATTTCCATTTGTGTAGTTAAAACTATGTAGAACTAATGAAAAACAAACCCAAATCTCCCTTTCCAGAGGAGCTGTGGCTGTCCCATACCTGGAAGTATCCAAGGCCAGCCTGGATAAGGCTCTGAGAAACCGGATAGTGGAATCCCCCATGGCAGGGGGATTGGAACGGGATGGGCTTTAAAGTCCCTTACAACCCAAGCTATTGAAAGAGTTTATGGTCCCTTTACCACTGAGCAGGTGTCCCTGCCTGCAGAACGACTGCACTGGTGGCAAAGCAGTGGCTCACCACGCAGCCTGTATCTGCAGTACAGTCAGCCCCTCCAGTTTGCTCACAGTCAATACCACAATTCTTGAGTAAACAATGCTCCACTTTCTAGACACTGCCAGAAAATTTCCATTTCCACATCATATTAATTTATAGGCAATTCTTGAGAGCCTGTTCTATTTTTGAAAATAATGAAAGACTGCTGCTATCTTTGCAAGTACAAGCTCTTCTTTTCCGCTTCTCTGGGTTGTTTACACAGCATCCCTTTGTGTGATGATTTAGCCTGGTTTTGTATGAGCACCAAGGTAGGTTAGTCTGCAGAACCCACATCAGGAGCATAAAATAATTAAGATATCAGGATTAAACAGTGACTATTTGTAAATTCCATTTAAGATTAACCCAAGCCAGCAAAAATATCCAGTGTCAGGTCAGTTTCGTCTGCAACATCAGCAGAACATTCAACATCATTCTGCATTTCCAAATAACCCTTTCAATACAAGACAGCTCTCACCCAAACCAGTGATTTTCCAGAGGGTCTAAAGGTTAACTTCAATTACCCTTTTCTTGGCAAGGAGTCATAAGCCACTGCTAATAACCCCAATTCCAGACTTCTTAGAATTGCACAGGACAAAGCAAAGCATTTAAGACAGTACTCTCAGCAGCAGCAAAACCTGGCATGTGACAAGAGAAATCCAGCCCCTGTTCCAATGGCCTGCAGTGCTCTCTTTTGTGACTGCCACCTTGCAGGCAGTGCACTGCTGCAGCCTTCCATCTGATTCCACAAACTCATCTTTTCCCTGTTTCCATAGCACACAGCTTCACTGACACTTGAAAGCAGAATTCTGAACTATACCATTCTCCCTGCCTGCTCCATTTCTGTCTGGGCCACGTGGTGCCCCTCAGTTCTGAGTGAACTGGGTCAGTAATCAGATCCATATTTGTAAGAGCCAGAAGCTCACAAAGAGTCCAGCAATATGCATGAGCCAATGAAACTACACTGCTGAGAGGATAAAAGGAGCCTGTGAATTCCTCCCTGGCCATGCCAGTGCACATCCACAAGGAAAGGACATCACCAAAGCAAACAATTTTCACTCATGAGAGCCATCAAAAGCCCATCTCCTGGTACACAAGGCAAAGTGCTCAAGGGCCAAAGAGAATATATCTCATCAACACATTAAGAGGTCTATGAGATGTCTTGAAAACAAGTCCATTAATGTATGTGAAATATAGGAAAATGGACAACATGTAGTTTTCTTGTTTATGTTGAAACACCCTCAAAGTAACTCAATTTCAGTGTAAGAATAATACTGTAAGTTTGTTAAGCAATAAGTTCTTTCAGGTAACTTGCGTCTGCAAATAGCTTCCATCTAATGAACTTCAAATGTCTTTAACCAAAAGCACACAGTAGCTAATAAGAGGTAAAATGCGCAGCTGTTACTTGTTTCATGGCTGTAAAAAACAGTTACAGATGGCACCTGCAGAGAGCAAAGCCAGGCCTGAAAGCTTGCAGATTTCCAGCTTGCTCCACAAGCATTTGTCCTTGGGGAAGATGAGTACCCTCCATCAGTCCTTCATCCAATGTCCCCGTCCTGTGCCATCGTGTTCCCCTCTCAGAGTGCGTGAGGAAATATTGTCAGGATTATAATACCCCATTTCTTAGGTATAACCAAAGAAATCATACATCATACAGCAGCTACTGCTATTATATAACCACAGATTTCTTTTCATGTGGAGCTTTAATCTCTCACTTCATTAGGTAGTCAAGAGATGCCAAAGTTCCTTTTTCTTTCCTTGCAATTACCTGTGAGTCAATGGAAGACAAACACGGAGCTGATTTTTGCTGGATTTACTACACTCTGTCCGAGGAAATTTAACCAACCCTTTGTGCAACCAATTCCAGGTACATTTGGACCTTGCACAGCTGCAAGTGTAAGGCAAATGTGAGAGAGAGAAAAGTTAATTTCTCTATTGCAAGCCACTGCCTCCTTCCCAAACTGTAGGAAGTAAAGCCACAGCATTTCTCTCTCTTGAGACTTTAACTTAGGAGAAACCCTGCAGAAAGTGATCAAGGCACAGCAGTTTCAAAACTAATTACAATCTCAAGTTGGACACTTACTGGTAGTTAATTAGGACCTGGGAGAGACAAGGGCCAACTCATCATCAGCTACCAGGAAATGCAATTCATGCTATTAAAGTCTTTGAAACTCATTCATTTATTTGATAGTATAAAGGTACATAACAAGTTCTTGCTTCATCTACTACAAAACAAACTTTTGACATTGGCAACACAACTAAACACTTCAAAGGTCACTAATAATCAAGGAGAAAGCAACACTTCACTGTCCAGTTCTACTGTTCAGCTTATGGCAAAGACTGGTGCTGTCACTGTTAAATCCACCTCCTCACATCTTAAGAATGGAGTTGCTAAATGTAAATAATTAATTTTAATGTAAACATTCAAACCAAGTTTTCTTATACAAACATGACCCCTAACAGTCAGTACCTGAATGCTCTGAAAAAGGTGTTCTTTTGGGGGAGACATGCAAAGCACGGAATGGGAGACAAGGGAAAGCTACTTTTTAGATGACTGCTCAAGTCTACTAGCTCAAATAAAACAAGGAAAGCAACCACAAAAAGGTTTTTAACAACAAAGAAGATAATGGGCTGGTAAAAAAAAATACCTTGTATAGCAAAGTGAAAATAAATGTATAAAGCTTAATGGCATCCCTGCCTGTGGAAGGGGTTTAGGACAAGATGATCTTTAAGCTCCCTTCCAACCTAAACCAGTCTGTGATTCTAGATAACCAGACTCTCCAAGCACTGGAACAGTGAAATGAGAGAAAAATCTTCATATACACAAAGCTTTTTCTTCACAAGATCATCAAAGCAGGGAATACTTTCTTTTTTGAACTTTCCTGACTAATAAAGTCCTCACACTGACTCCAGAGTCAGACCAAGGCAAAGACCCTTCCTTACAGTTTAACAATCAGCTACTTACTTTTTGTTTGCTTGGTGTTGGTAGGGGACTGTCAGACTCATTACCTAAAATTAACTGCTCAACATAAGCCAGACAAAATGGAAAGATTTCTTCAGAGTTCAAAAGCAGGATTGAGGTCCTGCTGCCATTAGCAGAAAAAACAGGATAATAATCAAGATAAAGGAAAGCAGCAATAAAGCCCGCTGTGCCTGTTATGCTGTTTTCAGACTTCTGTGGAACTGTCTCTCTCCTGATTTAGAGCAGTGGCCAGCAAATCCCCCAAATTCCCTTTGAAAAGGTTCCATGCACTGTAACAACACGTGGGAGGTCCAACTGCAGTTCAAAGCCAGAGAGCTGCAAACACACAAGACCAATATGTTGTAAAGATGTACTGATACCTTTCAGAGTCCTGCTCAGTCAAGGCAGACCTGAAGCCAAGTGGCCAAAACATAGGCTGTCCTGGTCTACTGATACACAACACTAAGTCTGGTTCTTTTGATGATTTTGCCATTTTTTTTCTGTGTGTTTTTATCAAAGCTCTTCTTTCAATCACATCTAGACACAATTTTATAAGTTCTCCTCCTTCCCAAACATAGTTGTTTGCAGAACTGCAAACATTTTGTTAACGGCATTACAAATCTCATTCACAGTATCACAGAAGGGCCTGGAATGGAAAGGATTCTAAAGATCATCCCATCCCAGCCCCCTGCCATGGGCAGGGACACCTTTCACTATCCCAGCTTGCTCAGAGCCCCATCCAGCCTGCCTTTGGACACTGCCAGGGATCCAGGGGCAGCCACAGCTTCTCTGGGCACCTTGTGCCAAGGCCTCAACACCCTCACAGGGAGCGATTTCTTCCTCATATCCAATCTAAACCCACTCTGTCAGTGTGAAGCCATTGCTCCTTGTCCCGTCACTCCAGGCCCTTGTCAAGAGTCTCTCTCCATCTTTCCTCTGGGCTAACTTCAGGCACTGGAAGGGCACAATGAGATCACCCCAAAACCTTCTCTTCTCCAGGCTGAACAATCCCAATTCCCTCAGCCTTTCCTCCCAGCAGAGCTGCTCCATCCCTCTGATCCCCTTAGTGCCTCTCCTCTGCACTCTCTCCAGCAGCTCCCTCTCCTTCCTGTGCTGGAATCTGGAGAGTATTTTAGTTAACACTGACTCAGATGCCATCCAAATTACACCTATTCTGATGAGCTCTCATACTTTCAATTTCCAGAATTTCTATGAAAACCAAGAAACAGCTAATTAAAGCCTCAGTTAGGCTAGTTTCTTCCCTGGGGGCAAATGGAATCCACCTACAGACGAAATTTAGAAAACAGTCAATAGCAAAGTGTAAAAATTGCCCGAAATGAATACAATCAATTAATAAGCTTTTGAAACTGCAAATGTAACAAAGAGGCTGAACAGAATGTTTTAACCTTCTATGAAAATGACAGACTAACAATGTTAAAATGCTTTTGGAGGCTAAGAGATGCACAACTTGTTTCTATAAAAGTCTAATGCCGACTTATTTAAAAATACTCTCTTGCTACTACACCCAAACAGCAGGTGGGTACACAACACCAAGAGAGAGCTGCAGCTGAGACACAAACAACCAGAGCACAAGACTTGCATAGTGACCAAACACCATTGCAAACCCGCAGGAAAGCACTAGCTCTCTGAAAATTATTTCAGGAAAAATCCTTTATGTTTCATACTACTTAGTGAAAGGCTCAGAAGATACCAAGTGATGAAACCACGCGAACAAAAAGCTCAGATCTGGGGAATACTTAGCCCATGACAGGATAACTGGGAGCTGAACAAGAAAATCCTCACTAAGTTTTCTGTATTTACTCAAGACACATACAGACCGGGAATTTGCTTGTCTCGTTCATCCCTTTGCTAATTCCAACAAGGACACAAGACAACCCCACCTCCAAAGAAATCAGTACCAACCAGTAATTACCTCAATGTGCCTCAATGATGCCCTTAAGCAGGCAAATATGTCCTTACGGAAATGCAATATAGGCATCTAAAATTCCACTGGGCAGAAACAAATATCACCAGAAGGTCTGCATTTGTATTCCTTCTATTGTGTGCTTTCTTGTTGCACCATCAAGTGCAATCTGCACAGCTTACTGTTTAAGCTAATGCTTTGTGGAAAAAAAACCACAAAGAACACTCAGTTATTAATAATAATCCTTAAGTGTTATGTTAAGGACACACTAACTCAGTTGACTTAGCATAGTTATGCATTAAAACGATCAAAAGCTTTAAAGGACGTTTACATAGTTTCCAAGATCAGCCAAACACTAAGTGAAAATCCCGCTTCATAGTGAGAAAATGGGCCACTTCTCAGTACATTACCGACATCTTAATTTTTTGAGTTAAAAGCCACATTCAAACATTTTTACTAGACACTGCTGTTTGTAATCACTGGACAACATCTGAGTTAATGCAATCTCTTCAGCTGGAAGAGACACATCCATAGCACTGAAAATTTTATTCAGCTTCATAAAAAAGTATCAACCTACAGCACTCTTTATAACATAATACACCAGTTGCACACAATATTAAACTCAGCCGAAGTGACTGAGAATCCTGTTTGCTGACAGAAGTTCAAAAAATAATTCCTTTTTCACCCGATGGATTACAGCTAAATCATCCTATACTGCAAACTAGTTCTCTGCCACAGCACCAACTTCCTGTGTTGAGACTTCTCTTCCGTATTTCTAATATCACAGTTTCCAACTGAAACTACTGCTTAGGTAACTTCTGGAGTTCTATAAACAAAACAGCATTATTCTACAGATTCATTATGAGGGCCTAACCTTAACTTGCCACATGGATGCTCTGTGCTAAAGAAAACACAGAGCAAGGGGGTGACAGTGCCAGGCAGAAGCACTTAACTTGTCACCAAAAAGATCTTTTTTGCTCCCAAAATCGACCAGTTTTGGGTTAGTACTACTTTCCTTTGCCAAATTTCCTTCAGGATCACTGTAGCTCCTTGTTCTTTGTGCTAGTCCAGGTCTGCGAGGCACCAAGGAAAAGAAGAGATGTAGACACCAGGTAAGCAGTTTTAATATAATTCTGTATGTACACGAATATCACAGGAAAGTTAGTAATTCTGGCAAAAGGATTACAAGTGTGGTTGGCAAAGCATTCCATCAGGTTTTAGATTTTTCCAACATCCACAGGAGGCACCCAGAAACAAGGGGAAAAACCAACATGAAGCACAGCAACACAAGACTTCCACCACTGTGCTACACAGGAATCAACCGTGACTCACTCACTGCTTATCTCAGCCTCCTATCAGCATTTTCAGGAAAAGCCTTCCCTGACCGTAAGTAACAGCCTGCTAGAACTGACAGAAAAATCTAACAGCTGACCCACACACAAAAAAACCCCAAATATGAAACACAGCCACACCAGGAACCAAACCTTAAAAAGATTTGACACAGCATGAGGACATGCTGCTTAAGGGATTAAGAACTCCACACCCCAGTGTGCTGGTGGTAGAAACTGTTCTTCAGGCATTCATTCACCACTAATGGCCAGAGCAGGAGTTCAGCAGGACAAAAAAGCATTATAGAACCTGGAATAACTTTGCCAGTGATGGAGAAAGGCTTTGGAAATCCAGATATTCAGCAAAACAGCCCAGGAGTGCCACATTGCCAGGTACTGGATGCACCGATGCTCGTGGTACCTTCTCTGCAGAAGGCAAGAGCAGAGTGAAACACTACTTTTTTTGTTTCAGGAGATGAATGAAAGTTTAATCAGCCCAGATCTTCAGAGGAGGAAGCTAAATTTTTTAAAGCCATATCCAACAGTGATGGGGATTAGGAGCAACAAGAGTTATCTATATTTGATGTGTAGCTGAGGAACAAAATTATCAAACTCCACCAACATTAATACAACCAGACACTCTTGTTGTTCATTTTTTCTCAGTTACATTTAGGACATTATTTTTTTATTATTATTTGAAAAATAGCAATTGTATTTCTCTACTATTGATTCTAGTCATTTTTGTCCTTCTTGCCCTTGAGATTCATTTGGTGTAGAAAAGCACATGCTTTGCATAGGACACAATACCCCATATGAGAACAATTACTAGATTTTACTAAAAGTGACCTGGCATCATCATGGAATATTTCTTTGCTATACAAAATATTTTTAAGATGGATACAAGATAGAACAAGAAACATTGGTTCAGTCACCTCCAAAAGAACACATTATAATAAAAGAGTGTATACAGGTAAGACATTTCACCTAACTAGCATGTTCACAATAAAAAAAACCCACCATACAACACAAACCCCATATTCTTTATGCCTCATTCTTAGAAACACAATTTAAAAAAAAATTAAAAATCAGTTTTTAGATTGAAGCCACCAAAGCTGCAATGTTAACATCCCAGTATGCTGTTATGCAATTCTTAATAAATAAGTTTTGGAAACATTAAAATCAAAATCAGCATTTTCTTGACAGTTTGCAATTAACAGACAAATAATTTCATTTCTGCCAGTGTAGCAAGCTGGTAGCAATCCAACTTAAAAGTCATTCCATTTCAAGCTTGCTCCCTACCCAACATTAGGTGAAATTAGTTTACGTTACTTGACTAATGCAGTACAGGCAAGACTCCTGTCACTTGACCATAAGAGTGCCTCATACATTGGATATTATTGCATTAAAATATAAATATTATTTTATTAAATTATTAAAATATAATTTTAATGTAATAATATTTAATATTGTAGCACCCTATGTCCTAGAAAAGCCCTTGCCCACAGCAGCAGATTTGCCACAGATGAAGTCTGAGATGTAGATGGAAACCCCACAGGGAAATCTGAAGGGTAAAACACACCCAGACCATGATTTCCCCACACAAATAATTGCTTTCGTCTCACCATTTTGAACTGGAAGTTCATTCATCAAAACAAAGTTGTGTATTTGGAAAATAAACCTCTCTTGCACATTTTTTAATCCAAAAAGAAGCAAAAATTAGACTAAATGGAAAATTCAGAAAGTTCCTCATAAGTATAAAGCAGAACAGGTGGTGCTCTAAAGTCACAGCAATAATGCACAGCTACAAAAAGCCTCACCCAAAACCAACCTGAAAACCTGAAAAAAAATTAGTGGAGTGCCTGTGGTACACTGCATCAAGTAATTACAGTGGTTTCGATTGGAAAGGACCCCAAAAATCATCTAATTCCAACCTATTCCATGATCTCAGGCTGCTCCAAGCCCTGTCCAACCCAGCCTTGGACACTTCCAGGGATGGGGCAGCCACAGCTTCTCTGGGCAACCTGTGCCAGGGCCTCAGCACCCTCACAGGGAACAATCTCTTCCTAAAATCTGTTCATCATCATTCAGAATATTTTATCTGTTATTGCTGTAGGAAGGGGAAGATCAAATCTTTCATCTCTATTTGCAGCATGAAGAAATAACCCACATGCAATCCAGCTCAGTGCTACAACCGATGCATAGCCAAGTACAGAACCAGCACTGCTGCACCATGTGAAAGCAGATACCAAGCACCCCAAAAGGCAAGTTACAATGCAGTAACAGAAGGGAAAATCCCATTTTTACACACCACATGAAGGAAAACAAGAGACTAAGCAATGGCTCGACACCACTGTTAAGCTCTAAGAATGGTTCACGTTAAAATCAAAGCAAGACACAATATCTCAAATAGCTGTTTAGACACCAAAAGGAATTATCATTTGGAGCACAGAGGCTGATTCTGTTCAGCCAGCCACATTAATTAAATACACACTGCCTAAAATTAATCTGGAACTATGCACAGTGTACACTGTTGTTGGAACCCAGGACATCCCTTTGAATGCCCTGGATGGCTCAAAGCCCCAGCAAGGGGGTTGGAGATCCTGGCAGGAAGACAAAGACACCAGGGAATTCAATCTTAACCCATGGAGCAAATTACCAACCTTATATAAAGAATTACAAGTCACAAAAGTTTAAGTAGCATAACAGTAGTTGTCACAGGGTGAAAGGTGGAATTTTGAAGAATTTTACTTTGGGGGTCTAGGGACAAGATAGAGGAATCTGGGCGTTGTCCTGTCCTTCTTCCTTCTTCTTCCTAGCCTCCATCTTCTTGGTGATGCTAGCATTTTGGGATTGGTTTAAAGTAGAAAGTCACTGTCTAACATAGGTGATAGGTATTGGAAAATAACTGTAAATATCGAATACATAGTTTGTAGTACAAAAGACAACACCGGCCCCGTGGGCGGGGTTTGTGCCTCAGACTGACCTGCAGAACAGACCTTGGCAGGCCAGACAGAAAATGTTTTAGATAAGAAATAATAAACAGCCTTGAGAACGACAGCTGAAGACTTCTGATTTCTTCTTGGACAGCTGGGTTGAGGAAAAGAGACTTTTTTAACACACCCCAGGACAATCTCAACCAGAGGGAAAACCCCGAGACACTGTATAAAGGGGTGCAGGGGAAAACCATCAGTTTAAGACATATGCCCATAAACCAACCATAATTACTATTCTAAGGACTTCAGAATTCACTTCCTATGCATATTAGTTGAAAGGCCAAAAACTATTTTTATAGCATGACTTGTGGTCTACATAAACCCTAGAAATGTAAGATTTAGAGCTAAGTCACAAGGTAAAACCAATTTTTTAACACAAGGTGTTGCTGTCATCAGCAAGGGGAGCTCTTCATCTCCTCCAAGTCAAGAATTATAAGTCACCACCTTCTTCTGGAAGCAAATCTAACTGCAGATCTGCCCCTACCAACATCCCCATGGGTTTGAGAGGCATGAGAGAGGTGGTTTTGTCTGCTGCTCACAGCACAATACATGAAACCCTTACACAAAGTAAAATCAGTTATACTCAAGTACAAGCCCATACCTGTTTTATGGATAGAATGGTCAAATGTCTGACCCAGAGCATCCTGAGTGCTTCCCTTTTCCTCGGCTGTGTTACAACACAAGAGTATGACATGCTGCTGGTTTTTTCCATCCTTAAACAATGATTCTGGGGAAAACACATATATTCTGAGTACTAATGAGGTTATTTTTTAATGCCATTAAAAGCCACTTGACCAGGACTGAGTGCGTGCTAGATAATGGATCAGAACACTCTTTACAGTAATTCAATTACAACATAACTACTTGAGCCTTCTAAAAATAAGGAGTATAATGGAAGGAGAGTGACTATTGGTGAGCAAACTGCATCTAAGAATGATATGAATAAGAATCTCAGCTCTAAGATTCTGGGTGGGACAAGGAGCTTCTTGCAGCTATCGACAATGGACTATTACCACCAGAAAACAGACTTTGGTATTTATTTGTTTATATGTGATTATTTTTATGTCTATTATCCACACGTATTACATGAAGGTGGATAAGAGTTCAGCCTTTCTATATTTCTAAAGTTGTTTACCTGCATCTTGGCTTTCTACATACACTGAACAGAGCCTAGGTAACAAAATCCCTGGTAAACATAATCTGTTATGCTCTAACTGCATTAAACGGCATGGACAGAAAACCATTTTCAATGGGAACAAGATAAGATAACTCCCACTTGTGAAAAGAACGAAATATCACAGGATTTTGAACTAGTCAGTAATGACACACTTCCTTCGCACAAGGCTTTCATGCACTAATACTTGTCTTTTCCATTATTACTGATTTTTAATTTTTTTTTTTAAATCTGTGACCTACATAAGTAGTGAGAAGTCAAGTAATTATTAGGAGAATTGAGCACCAGGCATGAAACAAGCAGCTGAATAATTGCCCAGCTGCGCATACAAATATCCTGTGTTGATCCTTTAAATAACACCCATGACACAGGAAGAGAAGCTGTGCTGAAGCTTCATTCAGGTTTTCATATTTCTGTATTTAAATTCATGTACAAGATCAGAAACACCAGCACAACAAAAGAATTTTTGCATGTTAAAGCACTTCCTCAAGTAACATTTCAAAGAAGATTAGAAGCTCCATGGGATTACTTGATGTTCCTGCATTTAGCTGCAGGTAGTTTGGGAATTTTCTCCCTAAGTAAAATTTATTACCTTGCACATGTACCTTTTTAGAACTTGTCTTTAGCTTTTAGACTTACTGATTGCTGGAAGAGAGAACAGAAGCCTTTGCCAAATTATCATTATGGCAACACCTTTCAAGCATAAGGCAAATTTTCTAATACAAACAAATAAGATTTCTTGGCTTTACAGGTAGCATCAGAATTATTTAATTATGCTGATTTCTGACTGTTTCTCTCATAACCCTGTATCTGCGCTGTAAGAAAAAATCCAACTGTCCTTCTCCCAGCTGCTGGTTTATACTGGCAAATTCCAATCAAATTCCAGCCATCAGCAGGGAAGAGTTGCCCACATTTTTAGGAAGCACTCAGAACCTTCTACCTGAAGACAGACAAAACCATCAGAGCAGTGATGCTACATGTTCTTCCCCTTAAATAAGCTTACCATACTGCACCTAAAAAAGCACTGGGAATTCAAGAAATCCAGACAGGAAGATGGATCTCCAGCAAATTCCAGCTCATGACAGAAGAGTACGTGCAAATCAAATTATCCTCTCTTTTCATGCTTCTGCCAGATAAAAGAAACATTAAAATGCACAAAATTACATCTAAATTCTTAATTGTAAACATTTTTTTTCCTGAAGTGTTTGGAAGACATCTATTCCAAGATCTCAGGCACTGTTTCAGAAGCACCTTACTCGTTTTTCAAAATCACAATGTCACCTTACTGTAACTTATTTACAAAGCTAAAAGATTAGGGTTTTTTTTTTTTAATTTTGTTTTAAAAGTGGCCATATTTACCCACCAAAAAGACATGATCTTCTTTCAAACTGCCTTATTACAGCACAAAAGAAGCAAGAGGAGCTCTCTCCTTCAATGTTTTAGTTCAAACACATCCAGGACAGCCAGTTGTACTCACGGAATACAGCACCTAAGGGGAAGATCACCTGCCCTGACTGACAGCTGAATATTTAAAGACTCAGAGAAGAGAATTTGAAGTTTAATGCACCTGTTGAAAGCTGGCATCAGTGTTTCTGGTGGAGCCACATGCAGAACTGGCACCCTACACTACTATTCTACACCAAGGAAGAAGTGAAAAAATTTCAGGTTATAAGTCTCTAACATAATGCTGCTTCCTCTCATACTCAATATACCATTACTGTGGCATGTTCTTGCACATTAAAGCTACAGAAACACAGAAATGCCAATCCATAAAGAATACTTGCTTTCAAACAGCAGCTGCAGTGATTATAAACCAAAGCAGCTCTAAGTGAAAGCAGAACACTGATAAAAGTATGTCTAAATCATTACCAAGAGTTTCACTTCACCAGCGAAGCTTCAAGGGAAGAAAAGTTACCTTCGCACACTTACTGACTGACCAAAGGACTGCAGGTTTCTGTTCTGAGCTCCACATCATAGTGGTACATTCTTTAGAGTCTCCACAATCTCACCAATTCCATTCCACTCAGAGGCAGGAAGAGCCATCAGCTCCTTCAGGGCTTCTCCCAGAAAGTTCAGCCTACCACTGCTTCCCTCCCAGGCCTGACACAGCCCCTCTGTCAGCACACACTCCAGGCAGTTCTCGCCCGGCAGTCCTGTTTTGCTGGCAAGGGCAGCACGAGAACTCGGAAACTCTTCATGATGAGCCCCAGGAATGTGTGGATTGATGATGTCTTTAGGGGTAAAGTTGTTGTTGCAGACGGTGTATGCACAGCAAGGGAGGACACCTGCACTACTGCAGTCAGCTAATTTAATAAATTAGGCTTTCTTCAGCATCTGCAAAACCACTCCAGCAATGAAGAAACCATCCCCACTAGAAACTATGATCTTAGACATTATGCACATGACAATTCCACTATTAGATTACATGGCACAGGCTCTGAACATTCAGATTTCTCATCTGTAAGCAGCTGAAGTTAAGCATTTCTCAGAAAATAATTGCATCAAGTAATTATAGTTAGAATTTCTCAGTCTCCACAAAATATGTGGCGCTAATATCCTGACATGACTCTGAGCTCTGGAAGGTTTAGTGCAAGTGAACAATTTTAGTCTCCCCAAAGCCAGCCAGAAGCTGAAGTTGACAAGTGAGAGTACTAAACTTCCAGTTTCCATGGAAATGGAATTTGGATCAGTACAAACAGGAATTTCAGAATTTAAAACCCAACGCTCTCCATCTTCCATGCTCTATTCCAGCATTCATTTTCCTGGGTAATAAGGGGTCAAGAGAGGCACAAATGCCACACGCATTCGTGATCCAGTAACTCACCTTGCCTTGTGGCTTCCCATTTTCATTTAGTGGTTGCCAGCCCCTTCTAAACCAGGCACTAGAGCCATCAATTTAGCGGCAGCCAGCCAGACACATTTATAAACACGACAGTATCCCAAAACTGTCCATCTGGGAGGACTGGGTTCCCAGTTACATGATGCTAATACACATGAAATAGCTGCTTTACAGCCCCATGCTGAACCACCCAGAACAGGGAAGTTGTGCTGTACAGCACAATCAGTAATGAAATTCTTATTTTTTATTGTTGACATGACCCAACAGAACTGCACAGAACTATGGGATTTTCCACCTGTAAATCTTCAGGCAAGAAACAAAAAAAAAGTCTATTTTATCACCACTAATGCAACACTCCTGCAGCAGTGGCTGCCTAGTGCTGCAAGGGAGAATTCCAACTGCAAGCATGCTCACTGGCAGCTAAAACAATTTGCCAGTGGTTTTTATGCCTCCTGTTCCTTCTGTTTGGCAAGAGCAGAGGAAGAGTAATATTCTGGAAGTATTTACATTGATTTTGCAGCTCATGACAACACTCCACCTGCTCTCAAACACTTCACTGCCTCTGCCAACTTCTTCCCTAATGTGGTGCTCTCTCCAACCTTTGCCAAGGCTTCTCTGCTTCCTACATTTCTTCTACCATGTTTGAAGAGGACATTTCAAGTTGAGATGTGAACACCTATCCCATGCCCAAACACACAGATCAGCAAAGAGATTTCAAATTAACTCCCCCTCTTAAGACCATCACCTCCAGAAGCCTGCGGATGTGGCTGATGGCATCAACAGAGTTGGAAAAATCCCTGAAATAAAAGGGTCCAGGCCAATGAGAAGAAGCAGAATTTTAAAAGGACCTAAACTAACTCATTATTTTAAGAAAAGCCCAGAAGTCCTATGGAAATCAATATTTTCCCTGGCATTTAAATACACAAGCAAGTAAAGCCATATCCTCTCTATGGCAAATAGTGGCCTACCCCAAAAAAATACAAGATTTCAGATGCTTATGCAACAAGTGCAGTTCTACCCACAAAACTTGTGATGTAAATCAAAGGAGGAAGGATTCGCCCATTTATTTGTACCCATTTGCCTGACACCTTTCCTAGAGTTAAACATCAAACAAAGCAGCAAAAGCAAGTAAAGATTGGGAAGCCTGATTTTTTTTTCCAACTTAGGGAATTTATCAAGGCAGAAGCATACACAAGTAACTTGGCTGTTGTCTCCAACTTTTAGACAATGAGCACACTACCTTGATGCCATGCCTTATCACTCAAGATAAAGTAGTCCTAAAAATGTAAGAGCTCATCTTACAGCATCATATAAGTGAAAAATAACCCCCCAAAAGTCACATACAGCATTCTTTCTAAGATGAATCCACCACAGGAAAATGGATTACAAAGTCAGAGATTCCTGAAAAGCGACTATGACTTTCAGCAGTTCACATAAGAATTGTAAGTATTTAACCCCCAAGAACTGAGATAAAGAGCATCAGCTTGCTCATGTTTCATTTGAAAACAGGAAACTGTGTTAGTGTGAAATGGCATCCGTAGGAAATAATCCCAATGGTAAATGCAGGAAATAAATGCTTTAATCCCTTTGTATCAATACACATTTATTAGGCCTGTCCAGAGATAACCAGGATCTGTGGTGTGCAAGTTGGATTCGACATCTAAAGGTTCCTTCTAGCACACCTGTCTCAAATTTTCTATCCTCTTTGCTGACAACCAGAGAAAGGATTACTGTGTTTACAGGCAAATTCTTTCTTCTAACAATTTGTCCTTTTCTTCTCATTTCACTGACCACCTAAATAGAAGAAAAAACCAAATTACAGCACGTGAAAAACAGACATCAGTCTCATTCTACTGCTGCAATTTGTTACTTCAAAAACCCAGGACCACAGCGATAAACCCAGAAAAAACCAATGTATTTGAAACGAGCCTTTTTCTCCTCCAGAACCCCTACAATATGTAAGCAACTTCCTGCTTCAAGTTACAGGCTCAGAGAGAAACTGAAAGTTGAAACAATTTGGAAATTACCAACCTCTTTGCATTTAGACATTTGACTCAGGTCTGCCTTTGTAGCAAACAAAAGACCAATTCAGCAGCTATATCAAATACAGCAGATTGTTTTGGCAACCTCGTTTTTAGGAGATCAGATTTGCCTACTCAGCTTTAATACTCTTGGTTTTGAATTAACCATCTGTTCTGCCCATTGAGACAGACCTGATGAAGTACAGTGTCAGTCTAAGGGGTCTCAAGGCTAAAACACAAATACATACATACATATATATATATGTGTGTGTGTATCTCTGTATATATATCTGCCTACAGCAGGCAACAAGAGTCCATCAAAATAACAACCAACTTCCCCCAAAAGGAAGGTGTAGTGTTGATTTTTCTATCTGTTCTGGGTCTTCATTTTACCCAATCACCAAGAGGAAGTTGAGCCAACCCAGCACACATTTTAATCAGTTAACACAAAAAGGGAAGAACTCCGCAAGGCTTTAGAACAAAAAGACTTGCATTTACAACCACTGTAGGTCAAAGATCTTAATCTGGGTTCTTTTGAGAAGATTGCCAAAAAACCCATGCTTTTCCACCGTAAATTGTCACTGCAAAGGAAATGCAAAATTCTCACATGAAAACAGACAGTTAGAAAAAGCTCCATAGGCACTTTAACAATAAGTATTTTTAAAGCATTGCTGCGAAAATATGGAAGCTTCTTTTTCCCCATTCAAAAAGATAGATGCAAGTACACAGTTGCTCTGCTATTTAAAGTCCCATCAAAAGAAGACAGGATTCCTAAGTGTTGCTTGACCAGTGAACTTTTAACAAACACTTTAATCAATTGATCCTTTTAAGAGAATCACATCATCAAAAAGCCATTTATTTCAGTAGGCTACCAACACAAATGGCTGAAAGTTGGCTAAGGCATGCTAAAGAAACACATGACAAGCTCAGCGTTCCCAGATCTTCAAACACCATCCATATATAAAAAAAGCTCCCAGTAATACCAGTGCACTTCCATGCAGCATCAATACCATGGTTTGCCCCTGATCCACTGCAGGACACTCTCCAAGATCCAGCAGGTCCTACTCCCACACATGGTCAGTAATTAGAGCTTACAGGCCCCAGACTGCCACTTCAGCGGCCTCCAGGACCTGCTTACAAGAGCTGCTACAACTGCTTTTACAACAGCTCTGGCCATGAGCCTGTGCCTTGGTGTACTGCTGGCAGCACCCAAACACTACAGGGTTTATTTCAACTCTGAAGTATTGCAGCTCCACATCCCAACAGACACAGCCTCTACTGCAATTAACCTTCCTATTCCCACCTATCTTTGCAAAAAAAAATTAAAATCTAATCCAAATGATGTTACTCCTGTTACTCCTCCTCCGCCCCGTGCTCATGGCACAGCAGCTTCCCATGGCACAGATGATTGTGACTGGAGAGGTGTTTTGCAGTGGCTCAGTTCCAGCTCTGCCCACCCAGCTGGCACGGGGCCACTGGCTGCAGAACCAGTGCAATAAGTGTGTATTCAGAACCCATGCTCAAATTCCAACAGATCATCACTTTTTAGTAAATAAACTAAGGAGCTAAACCATAAGCTTCCAACACAAGCCTGCAAGCAGTTAAATCAAGTCTTAGATTTTACCAAAACCAGGAAGGGATACCAAAATAATTCTCAGGAAATCACCTGAGATACCACAGTGACTCCAAATTTCTACCTAATCTTGATTTAGAAAATCAAAGTTATCATTAGGGTAGATAACTATTGATGCACATGACCAAACAATCAGCAAATGATGCCAGAATACACCACTGTCCTGACAATTCCCTTTTAACCTCTCCTGACTCATGGTGTAAGTACTATTAAATATCCTTTCAAATTACTGGTTTTTAAATTAAGAAACTCAAGATTTTGCAATTCAGGCGCCTTTACATAAATAACTACACACATGCTGTGATGTTCAGGTATTTGCCAAAATTTCTAAGAATTTATGCTGTAGTTGCTGACTGATTTTGCACAGGTGTCACCCAGTGAGTTTCCTTTGTGTCCTTACTCCTGCAAAGTTTGATTTATCTCTATTCCATCTATTATTGCCTTTCTCTTGATTTCACCTAGAAGTAAAAAAATAATGAAGAATTAATTAATTTGTCCCTTTTTCATAGCAAGTTCAAGCATTGCTTTACCAGAAAAGAAAAATACCCCAAAATTAACTGAAAGGAGGGAAATCAGATTTCCATGAAAAAGGTACATCAAGCCACCTACTCGACCATGAACTATATAAAAATTATATGACAGTACTTGAACCAAAGGGGAACCCTTTCACTCAACAAATAAAGAAATAGCAGAATGGTTTGATCAAGGATTTAATTTCAAGAAAAAAATTCCAGTGATGTAGCACCTAGTGAAGCACAGGATATTAATCATTTATTCCCCTTCAACTTCATTAAAAATCTCTTCTTTTGCTCGCACTTCAAAGCTTCCAGATGAAAACCTGATTTGTCCTGTTGGGTCCAGAGTGGGATGACTCCCTAAATCTCAGTTGTCACCAGGCTCCTCTGTGACACGAGTCCAGACACAAAGGAATGCCCACTCTACTATCCCTTGCACAAAGCAAGCTGGTGTGTGAACAAGCAGCCCTGAAATCCTGGATTCACTACCAGGCACATATTTTTCCCATATCACCTTACTCAAGTATGTGCATAAACACTCCTATAGAAAAATCTGTACTTTTAACTCCTTGTTAAAAGTCTTACCACATAAATGCATACACTGCATTCTGTTAGAAGTACTTTGGATAAAAGAATTTTTCCTTCTCTTCTTTATCACCTCTAATATTTGCTGTGTTTATACCTTTTTTTCCAACTCAATGATTCATGGGTAATTTCAATATATTATACATTTGTGACAAGTTTCCCTAGAACATAGAGTTTGTCTGCTGCATTCAAGTACAGAATCATTAGATTACATATAAAATCCAGCTCCTGGAAAGTTGAGAACTTACCCTACAGTTTAGAGGAAGGTCATAATAATGCCCTACTCTACCTATAAACAAAGGTTCTGCAGCAGCCAGAAAACAAGATGCGAAGAAAATCCTACATGTTCTGCATTTATCCAACTGAAGTGCTATAAAGATAAGCAAAAAACGAGAGTTTTTTTAAAAAAAATTACTTATAAGCAAGGATTTATTCACCCCTCTGGCTTAACTGCTGGCAGTATCAGCAAGGCAATCCCAGCAATTACAGCTGACGGTGGCTGTTGGTACAAACAGCTCTTAAAGAAAAAGAAAATAAACCAAAAGCCAGAACCCTTCAGGCTGGAAGGAGCTGCTGGAACCCAGCCTCCTGCTCAAAGCAAGGCCAGTGCTCCATTCAGACCACGTTGCCTACACCAGCTGGGTCTGAAAACTGACTCAAAGGATGAAGATGCTTCCCTAGAAAATTAAAGCCTTCTTTATATATGGTCATTAATAATGACATAGAACAGAGACCTCCCACTAGCCCTAAGCCAGTGACAAATCTTAAATCGCTTTAAATACTTCTAAAGTTAATGAAATTCAGAGCCACTGAATTACTCCAGTTTCCCAATACATTCCAAGAGTTTTTAATTAAGTGCAAAAAGTACCCCCTATTATTGATGCTGAATACATTTTTAAGCAAGTTGTGCTCACAAATGACTACATCAACGCAGGCAGAGCTGGCGTGTCAGCTCTTAGGACAGCCAGTGTTGACTCCAAATAAGCAGCTGATTTTCTCCCAGCCTGGGACAAGGTGGAATAAATACATTTGAATTTTATAGAAATAACCTATATAGGTATGTTTGCACACTAGTTTTTATTACCAGCCATCACAACTGCTTTGCTGTCCCCTCAATCCAAGACACAGCACAAATAAATCAGTTCCCAAAAAAAAGACAAACCCAAACAAGCAAACACATAAAAGCAAACTTACCTACATGGTTTGTGTCACAAGATTTGTTTGGGGATGATGGCTCAAATTGACCTGTGCCTAATCACTCTTTACCTCACCCTCTACACACATTTCCAATGCTTCAAATAAGGTTTGGCATTTATTAAATGAATGTAAGAGCATCTTACATCAAGACCAACAGATTATTTCCAACATATGGTATATTTTTAACAGCATAAGCTGACAAAGCAACACATTTTTACAGGTCCACATAAATCCATATTTTAAGTCTTTTTCCTCTTCCTTTTCAAATAAAACCCACGTCTGGAAAATGTTAATTAAAAACAAACAAACAAACAACCCAAAAACCAAAAAAAAACAAACAAACAAAAAAAACCAAACCAAAACCTTAAATTTCCATAAGAAGAGGCAAATGCAGGCACAAATCACCAATTCCCACATAGTCAAGTTCTGCCTCAGGTTCACACATTGTCAAATTGGTGACAATGAGCAAATAGGTACTAGGAGAGCAAACAATATTGTTACAAATTTTAGGACATGCCTGGCCTTTGCTTTAATAAAATAAAGTGACATGAATGAAGCACAGTAAGAACATCTTTTAACAAATCCACAGGGTTCAGAAGAACAGACACCATTTGCATCTCAAGAGTGCAAAAATACAAGGTAACCAGTCAGACACCCTGATGATGGGCTCAGCACAGCGAAATAGAATCTAGAATTCTTTTTAATAGAACTGATGGTAAAGAATTTCTCAAAGGATACGCCCACCAATTTGCTACTGCATGAATAGAAAAAACCAAAACCAACAGTAAAAGCTTCTAAACTAATACTGATTCTTTACTTTGTGATCTCCTTTGAAGGTCTGTATTAAATCTCAACATGAGGAATAAATCCACTGCAGGAAATCATGACAAAAACACAGGTTTTGAAAAAGGACTATGAAAATGAACCAAGTCAAACTACAAGATTTACCTTTGCTTTAATGTCTTACTTGAATGTCAGCTGTATTAGAAAGAACCCATGTTGGAGCATTACAGTTATTTCCCTTTTCCTAGTTCAAAAAGCACATGACTGACTTTATTAAAATACTGCAGGAGTCAGGAAGACAGGGAAAAGAAGGACACAACACAGAGCAAAATGAAAACTGCTGTAGAGCAAGATTATTTTGAACTTCCATCAGAAGAACATACAAACCCTCCCAGAAAGCTCTGTATGCTCAAACAGCACTGGCATTAGAATTACTATCCTTCAGGAAAACTGCAGTAAAAGTCACAAGAAAATATGTAAGAACAGCCAGTGGTTTATTTGCCACACAGTATCTGGGTACCAACTGCTGGATTACTCTTTACATCCTTCCCAGCTCCTGGAATTGACAGGGTACCGTAACAATTCATGGCTGCTTCCAATTATCTTACAACAAATCTGACTCTTCCAGTCACCTCCTCTCATAAAAAGATGAGCCTCTGATACTAGTCCCTTAAAATGTTCAGTATTCCAAAAGAACACCCTAGTTTACATTTCCTTTTGTTTGAGCTACTTGCTAGCAGAGAAGCTGTACCTCAGCTACATGCCTGTGCTATCCCACTCAAGGTGCCAGGTTAATTTACCTGGCTTAACATCGTTTCCAGGCATTTCCCCTTGGTGATGTGATAGCCACAGCACACACAGCCTCAGTGACTCACAGCGTGGCTCGCAGGTGGCACTGTTTGGCCATCATCACTCTACATCCGTGCCTCTGCCACTCCAGCCTGGCTAAGGAGCTTTTCAGGGCGCAACATAGGCTGTCAAGTTGCTACACAGCTTCATCAAGAACTTGTTCCAGAGCTGGACTTCATTACAGAGACATTACCCTTGGGCATGCCAACAGGCTCGCCCACTGAGGATGGGACATGCACCTACCAGCTGCTGATTTATGGTCTAATAATTCATCTAGTAGGCATACCTTTTATTTTTACAGGAAAAAAGCCACTGATAAGTAGTGGACATAAGAATGTCCAAAGGAAGTTCACCCTGTAATCTTGTTCAAACTATGGTTTGAACCCTGAATGAAGCAACTCAGATGGCTCCCCCTGCCAACATTAAAATCAGACCAGATATTCCCATCTGCCTTGTACTTGAAATCCCAGCAATGCAGAGGCTCAACATTATAGCTACACATTGTGACAACACCACAAGGGATTTAAATATTCTTTTTTCATGAGATCCTTGAACACTTCCAGGGATGGGGCATCCAGAGCTTCTCTGTGCAACCTCTTCCAGTGCCTCACCACCCTCACAGGAAAGAATTTCTTCCTAATATCCCATCTAAACTCTCTACAATATCCCTCTCTATAAACTTGAAGCCATACCCTCTTTTTCCCTCTTGTTTAATTTTCTACTCCATTATACAACTGTCTTCACCCTACCACATGCTTTATGTCTATGTCAGCAAGAAAAAGAAGGGTATTCTTAAAAATGGTGTATACATTGAATGCTATACTCATTCATACTGGTCAAGCTGAGGATAATGGAGGTCTTTTGAAATAAAATACAGTTTGTCCAGAGACCATTGTGGACTATTAAAGTAAACCATGCTCAGGAAACATATAGATTTCCAATTATTTAGGCTTTTGCATATATACTTACAATGACAAGCATGAAGGGCACTGTAAAATAGGAAAGAAATACTCTTGCAGCATATATTTAAATAAATCCAGTCATCCTTTGCTCTGCTATCCACAGTTGAAGCAAACACATTTTTACAAAAGTTGAGGTAATATTTAAGATTTTTAGAACAAAATAATATTGTTTAGAGATGGCACAGCATTTGTCAAGCACTTAGTACACCACAAGACTAAGACAAGAAAGTGTATTTGCCATTTCTTTCTATTTATGTGACATTTTTATCTTACAGTGTGTAAATAAAAATTCAGAAAATGTTAAGACTAAAAAAAGTCAGAACTTACTACACTAGTTTATGCTCAGGGAGGGAAACACAGGGCTCTTGCAGCTGGTAATACTGGTATATAATAATATGAAAATCCAGCCAACTGCATTTCCTTACCCTGTGCTGAGCATGAATATTTTTGTCATGACAAGTAGTGTACATAAAAAATATTTACCTGCCACAGGCACTTGAATATTAGAGTACAATAAAAAAAACACAAAACACTAAGGAATGTGACTGTATTTGACCATTCTGCACATCTGTAATGATTAACGTTTCTAAGCAGCTCCTGGAAAAATAATCAAAGCTGAAGAATGAAGGGAAAAGCAGCTGATAAATGAAACTAAGCATCTTGTCAAGAAAGATAAAAATGTGGTTAGAGGTCAGTGAAGGATAAGGGGAGGGAGAGAGTGGAAGAATTCTAGAATATTTCTGGTTAGGCTTCCCTAGAAGGCTAAGGCAGAGAGCTGCCAGCCACAAAAACGCTGCCTCTCAAGGAGCAGGGGAAATGAGCACTGACAGGACGTCAGGATCACAACAGGACAGGTGCTTCGTGCAAGTTAAACCAAACTCCTGGACAACAAAACAGCAAAGCAAGTGTTCCCCCTGCTCTGCTCCAAATACCTCAGCAGCAGAGGAATTGGAGGAATGCTCTGTGGCTGGGAGATGCAAAGGGAAAGTGCCGGTGTCTTTCCCTCCCATCCAAAACCAAAAGCTGGGCCGCAACTTAGAGGGGCATCTGGAAAGCCACAAAGTCATGAAGGAGTGTTTAGGAAGCTTGGTGGCAGGGCAGAAAGGGGTGGCAGTGCCATCAGGCAGACACAGGGAGCACAGGAACAAGTCACTATTGGGAAGTGCTAAAAGAACAGCAGCAGGAGAGCAGCAAGGGTTGGGAAAGAGCCCCGTGTTTCAAAAGGCACACTGTGAATGCAGCACAGAATCACAGAATGCTCTGGGTTGGAAGGGGCCTAAAGACCATCTCATTCCAACCTCCTGCCATGGGCAAGGACACCTGCCACCAGCCCAGGTTGCTGATCAAGGCTGATGAGGAGCTTTGCAATGAGTTACAAACAGAAGACCAGCAACTCCTAATAGACCCAAACCTCCTTCTGTCTTGCCAAAAGTTTAAGTAAAACCAAACCCACCACCGGATAACATTCTAAATTGTAATTTCTGGCTGCTGTCAGGAGCCCAGCTCTCTCACACCCTACCTAAGGAAGGTGAGCCTCTTCTCCTAAGTTCTGCCTCAGAAAAATGACCAGCCCTTGGCACACAACTTGCCAACAGCAAACCCACACCCAGCTCCCTTCCTGTAGCACACACCACTTCCTAAAGGTATGTGCCTCTTATCTTCCAGCCTTGCCCACATGGTCTGCAAGTTCCTTTGATTCACTAAAACCACAAGGGAGGCAAGCAGCAGGCCTAAAGTACAATATTATCTTAACTCTTTAGTTATGAGATCGGACTAGCTTTTGTTACAGCTGATCACCATCACAGATGTTCATCCTCACTACATCAAAAGCCATCTAAAGACAGTCTCTGTGGTCTCACACAGGACAGCTTAACCCCAAGTAGCCCTGCAGTGGTCTGTATCGAGCTGGTCGCTTTCTGGTCTGTTCCTGGGAAATAAGGGCACAGCAGGGTACCAGATTCATTATGACAACTTTGTACATTTCATTTTGTTTTGCTCCCTTCTTCCATTCTTGGAAGAAAAGCCCAAAGACTTTTAATTTATGGTATATTTCAGTTTGAAACAAAGAGTAAGTTCACAGGACATGAGGGAAGCAGGTAAACTGCTAAGCAAATACATGAACTGCAGTGAAAGAACACGGGCAGTAAAAAGGAAAACTCAATTTCTATTCAGAGTATGTAAAACTCTTATTAATTTAGTCATTTTCTGCCAGAACTTGTTCACTGGAATGATTTCTGACAAAAGATTCTACTACACTCTACCAACTCCTTAAAAAAAAACCCCTATGTTCCCTTGTATGCTAAATAGCCTTTGTTATCTCTTTGGAGTATCAGGTTACCAATTCCAATCCAATTAGCTACATGAAAACACTGCATTGTATTCAGTGTGACTGTTCTTTGTTAGTCCTGAGCTCCTCTGTGCCACTTCCACTGCTCAAAACACAGTCTCCAACTCAGCTTATTCAAAGTTTCTGTCCTTGCCCGCAGTGAAAACAGTGCAAATGCTTGGATTGACTTGGAGGCAGGGATGAAGCCCAGGGCAAACTTGCTTAAAAAAAAAAAAAAAAAAAAAAAAAAAAAAAAAAAAAAAAAAAAAAAAAAAAAAAAAAAAAAAAAAAAAAAAAAACCTGAAAAACCACCATAATCACTTCCTGGTGGGCAAGGACAAGGGCATTCAACCACTGCCACATGTTTTTCTCCAGACAGGAATTATTATTCCAGATACAACTTAGTTAATATTGCCAGCCACACAGCTACAATGGCACATTTAAGAATTTGCTCTCTTGATTCCCAACACCAACTTCTAAATATTATCAGCTGTGGCATCTTCATACTTTCTTCTCCAGGAAGATGCTGACATGTGCAGCCACTGATGAGTTCCTTTTAACTTTCCCTCATAGGTCACATAGAAGAGGGAGAAGAAAGACAAGGACAGACACAGATTTTACAAGTGTTTAAGTGCCTAAAAATGGTGCAATTTAATATGGAACTGGGGGATTTGCATCAATGAGTGCTCTCTTCTGTTTGCAAGGCAAACTGACTTCTTTATAAATTTCACTTAATGCCACTAGTTAGAATAAGCATTAGTATCAATCTATTGGATAATTCCTATTAATTCACTAATTGTCAAGGTACATGCAGCTTTTATATGGCTTCAAGCTTAGTATTTAAGAAACACAGACTGACAAGCAAATACCTACCTTTTAGAAAGCAAGAAATTATGCTCTGCTCTCAATAATCCCATTTTACTCAGAAAGAGGTAATCACCATCAGCACAGGCATGGCAGGAGGGAGTAGAAGGCAGAGGAGAGAAAGCAGATCAGATCTGTTGAAGATCTCCAAACAGCCCTGTGACAAGAACAGCAGACCCTTCAACCCCTAAAGCCACAGTCTTCCCACTTCAGCACAGACACAAAACATCTGGCTGCCCAGTGGAATTACAGCCTCTCTTTATCCATGCTCACAGAACTGCTGACTGAGAGTAAAACCTTAAGTTTCCAAAGGTTCTTCCGGAAACTCCAAACTCCTTTCAAACAACAGCTTGGAAACATTGACACACACTTCAGGAGTCCAAAAACATTTTAGCAAAATACTTCCAGTTCACTTGAAGCAAAAGGAAGTCCCAGCTCTGAAGATTCCTGGGGAGAACACAATAAAGAAAGCACTGAGAGCCTGGCCAGTTTAAAACTGGACAATGCAGAGGAACATCAATGTACAGGCTGGAAACATGTCAGGTACTGTTGCAGGAAGGGAAGTAAAACTCAAGGTTACATTGAGTACAGCTTTCAAAGCAAGTAAATAAATTCAAACTACGATGTCAAGCCTGGAGCAAGGGCAGAAGCTGGAAGTCAGCTGCATTACACATTTCTAGAAGTTTCCCTCCCCCTTCCACTCAAAGGAGTAGTAAGGCAATAAAATCTGATGTCTCAAAATACCATGAAACCATCACGACCGCCAACATGGGGAAAAAGAATTCTCAAAGGCATAAATGTCACATCACAGTACTAAGGAGGGAGCAATACCACAGGAGAGGACAACATTCAAGCTCACCTTTAAAGCTGTGATGCTTGCTAGCAGGCGAAAAACAAATCCTGGAGTGCCTCACAACCCTTCCAAGCTCAAATATCCTCTTAGTGCATCTGCATGAGCATTTTCCATTGACAAAGAAGGTTAAGCCCTCTTAGCTGAAACATACATTGCTCTATCTACAGTGCTCATTCCAATCCTCAAAATTAATGTCAGTCCCATAAAGAAAAACTTCAGGGAACTTCACAGGTTATCCATGGATTACTTGTAGCCTCTCTGCTAATATTCCACTGTCTGGGACCACATAGAACACACAGGCCATGATATGAAGATTCAGTTGGCAATGACGGGTGTACACGTGTCTTGCACAGCAGACGCTAATGCTGGAATTTAACTAAAAACATAACTTGGAATTCTGCAGGATTTTTAGTTACTGTGGATGAAATTGTGAAGTGTTTTCCCAACCTCAATTTGACAGAGCACAACGTAACTGGCTGCCATGTAACTTTACTGCTCATATGTTGGAGCTGAAATTAATCCAGTAATGTATATCACTACCTTGGGAGACACAAGTGATCAACAGATCACTCTCTGCAAACTATCCCATACCTATGGGAAAAAAAAAATCTTTTTATAAATATTTACTCATTTAAATTACAGATCTATCTTGCTACCTGCACAGAGGAGACTACAGAGATAACAGTCTGTCCCCATTACCATTCCTCCCTTCTTGTGCTAAAGATAGCATGGAGAGTAAAAATAAATAAATCCTCAACAGCATTAGGAATTAGAATGTTGAAAGATACCCTAGATGAGGAACCTTATCTCTCCTGGCTGGCTGGGAGGGCAGGGGGCTCTGGCCCACAGAACTTAAGCCTCCCCTAGGTGGTCTCTTGCAGCAGGCTCTACTCCCAGCTGTAATTGCTCATCAGTCCTAACTGGATGCCTGACCACTCTGGAACAGTTCAGTAGAGTATTTAAACAGATGGATGGTACAGGCCACTGGAACAAACCCCATTTTTCCCTGGCTGCAGCTCTCTTTCAGTGCATTCCTTTGAAGTCTGTTCCACTGAGGAATAAACAACAGCTGAGAAACATGTGTTATCATACAACACCGAGCGCAGCCACAGCACTGCACAGCAAGATGCTTTTGTGCAATAATCCTGCACTACAGCAAGCATTACAGGGTCTTTTGGTGTGGGTGAGCCCATTTTCCAAGCACAACAAGAAAGTAAACAGATTCCTCCCTCCTTAAGGAGTGACTCAAAAGCAGAAAGGTGAATTACGCAGGTTTCTCAAGCGCCTGTCAGCTGAAAGCTCACAGTGCCTGTCTTCTAGAGTCCTCTCAGATACATTAACACTCTCCATATTTGTCATCACAAAGATGACCAGATGCTTGCAGAGATACAGGTGAAGTAACAACCCAGAGGGGTCTGCAGTTCCCCTGGCAGATGTGACAAACCCCTGTATCTACAGCTCAAACCCACCTACCTTTCCCAAGCAGGATAAGTTTTGTGATCTCAACTTCACAGGTGACAACTGGATAGAGACTCAGCAGGATGGCACTGCTCAGTGCACACAAGACCACTCAACCCCCTCCCCACACTTTATCACCACAGAGAGAGGTAACATACAGCCTTCAGAAGAGCCAGGGGAGAAAACACCATGACCATCCCCTTATCAGCCAGGAAAACCACTCCTGTCAAAGGCATGAGATCACTGCATACTTTGAAGGGGAACAGTAAGGGTAAGAAGAATTAGTTATTTATGAAACTGAATTTGAGACTAGATTTGCTGTCCAGATTCAGAAGCACAGCGCTGGCTATGTGCATATGCAGGAGGACAGCAAGTTATAAACACACAAACACTCCTATACTTGTCCAATAGCAACTTTCTACAGAACCGAGTATCATTTTCCCTGGAGAAAAGCAACAGGTCAAAGCCTCACACTCACAAAGTACCCCAGTCTCAAATGTTACAGGAAGGCAGGCATTGAGATTGTAATAAATTTCATCACACTGTAAAGTCCCAACCCCACTACAAAAAAAACAGGAAAACCCAGGCTTTCAAAAAAGCCCCAGAAAACATTTACATTTAGTGTCAAGATACAAGTCTTAAAGACTTAAAAACCCAAACAAAAACCCTAAAATTAGAAAGCAAACACACTGGTCGACTGAGCTAAGTTCATAATTACAGACCTCTCAAAATAAAATTATCATGAACAGCAAGCATCACGCCGAGGGGGGTCCTCAGCCTAGTCCTCACAGCACAGTTTTCCACTCTGTAATTCAGTTTAACAGTTTCTTTTTGGAGAGGTCAATGCTGTCCTTCATAGTCAGCTTGAGTCAGACTTAAGGGACCATAGCAAAAGCATGCACCGATACTGTCAGAGATATTCAGAGGATAAAAATAGCCCTAGTCTCAAAACCTTTGCGGCAATGTAAAAATCCAGTGTTGCTCCAAATAAATGGTGATGCTCAAGATCCCTACAACTTTCCAAGAAGGAGTATCAGCACGAGCCAAACTACCACCTTATCAGCAATCAGGACGACAACTGAACATTTAAATGCAATTATTCTTACAAATAATATGAAATAGCACTTAAGAGAATCAGGGCAATCTCAGTATCCTGGGAGGTGCAGGCAGGAAGGCAGTTTAGCAGGAGGTCACACTGCCCTGCGATGGCAGAAGCAGGAACAGAACCCACCATCATCAGTGCTCAACTGCACTTTCAGCAACTCTATCTCCTTCATTCCTTTTCAGAGCTTCCCTCAAGCAGATTTTAAGAAGTTATATTAATCAACTTAATCTGGCTCTTCAGAATTGTTGCTGGTGTTTCCAGTAATGGTTCAAAGTAGTTTTGAAAGACTTAAAACTTCTTGCTAAATATGACTTAGTATTTTTCTCCTCCTATTTCCCACTATGCCAAACACTTCATCTCCAGAAAAGATTAAAAACAAGATTAATTCAAACAATGGATCAAATTCTACTGGGCTCCCAAAGGTGGAAAGGATGGAGAGATTACTTAACTGTAAGAAGTGAATCACCTTTATCTCTCAGTTGTCCTAAAGGGCACACAACTAAGTACAATGAATCCCAAGCAGTCATTTCAGTTTCCCCAGCAATTAATTCCGTATCAATTTTTTTTTTTTTTGCTCTAAGACTCAGAGAAGTACTTCCAGTTTCACGTCTAGTCTACTTTCCAATGAGATCATCAAACAAAAAGTTAATCCGAAATTAAATTTTCTCTCTAAAAAAAAAAAAAAAAAAAAAAAAAAAAAAAAAAAAAAAAAAAAAAAGCCGGGGAAAAGTAAGGCTGATTTTATTTCCAGTTCAGCCACGTGGTATTTTGGACTTTTGGAACAGTACCTATCAGAAGAGGCAATGTAACAGAAGTAAGAACCAACCCCAATCAAAAGAGTTCATTCACAACCTACACATTCTCTACAGAAAAAGACAGAGCCCTTTACTTTCACAGCACTTAACGCAATGGCACCGGGCCCAAACACAATTAGCAGGGAACCTGAAAGCTCTTAAACAGGTGTCTTGCAGAAATCATTAGCCAATTGATTTGATCGCTCTCCACAGCCCGGCAAACACTCAATTTCAACGTGTGATACTGACCAGAGCTGAGGCAGAAATTCACAGTTCCTCCGAATCAGATTTCCTAAACCTCCGACAGCACTTTTTGCCACAGAAGCGAGCAGTTTCCTGCGATTTTGTTAAATGTGTCAACCTCCGACACACCTGCAGCTTGGGGATGGGAGGCGTGACAGGTGTAATTCCAAAGGGGTCACCGGAATCTGTAACCTTCCCCCGCCCCCTTATATCCCACACTGACGAAACCCACGAGCAACACTGAAATGCAGTTTAGGACTACGTTTAAATCACCATTCTGCTGGACAGATAACAGGCTGGCACACACCAGACTAGCACAACCCCAAACCGGACCCTGGAGCAGACCTCCCCAACACCACTTCAGAGCTGGAGAAAGAAAGCAGCAGAATCTATTTCCTTAAAGTTCATGCCTCTGTATTCTCCTACCGCACTGCATTTGCTTAAGCTTTACTCATCAATAGTACCCCACCAGAAAAAAAACAAACCAAAAAGTCTCATGCATTCCCTGCCGGCAAAACACATTTTCTTCTAATCTTTCTTCTAACTAGGGAAGAAAAAGAGAGAGGGAGGTGTTTGGGGCAGGAATAAAAGAGATTAATCGTGAAACAAACCGGCACTGCCCGAAGAAGGGGGAGAAGAAAAAAAATACCAAAACAAACAGTCCACGTAGCAAAAGGGGGGGAAAAATGAAAAGGACAAAAATAGGTTTAATTTTCTTTCCGGTGACAGGAAGAGAAGGGGAAAGAAAACTACTACAAAGATTTCCTTGTGTAAGAAAAGTAGGTTTTGAATTCCCTTCCTCAAGGACACCGAAAAATATCCCTTACTTTTCCACGCGATGCCCAGCGGATGCCAAGAGGAAAAGCCGGAGGAAGCCGGGGAAGTAGCGAAGGAAGAAGCGAAAGGAGCGAAGCGAGTGCGAGAGGGGGAACGCCAGAGCCAAAAATAAAAAAAAAAAAAAAAAAAAAACCAAAAAAAAAAAACCCCAGAAACAACAGGAAAAGAAAGCGAAAAAAACCAAGAAAATCCGAAGGGCGATTGGAAACGGGCGAGAGGGACGGGAAAGTTGGCGAGTGAGTAGGAGGCAAGGAGGGGTCACAAACCCCCCAGCGGGGACGAGCCGGGAGCCGCCGGAGAGGGGTTGCGGAGCCGGGAGAGCGAGCGAGGGACGCAGGGAGCGAGCGGGGCAGGGGAGCAGAGCAGGGGAACAGGACTTACCGCCCGTCCCCTCGCTCGCCGCGCCGGCAGCGGCTCCGGACGCCCGTCCCGCGGGGGCTCCGGGGCAGCGCCAGCGGCCGGCGGCCCG
>NW_024498685.1:102630-162630 GCF_017590055.1 Onychostruthus taczanowskii
GGAGTGCAGGGAGGAATGGGGAGGGAGGTGGGGGGGGGTGGTCTCCGCCTCCTTCCTGCCGCTGCCTCGCTCCCCTTCACCGGGGGAGACATGTAACGGAACTGGGGCGCCAGCACGGCATTGTGGGAGCTCTTAAAGCCGCATCCGCCCCCGCCGCCCCGGCCCAGCAGCCTGGAGAGGCAGCGGCGCTGCAGCTTCGCCTGACTGGAGACCCCCAGAGCTGTGCCCGGCACCGCGGGCCGGTGGGAGCTCGGGGCCGCCCGCCCTCCTCCACACCCCCTCCCAAAGCACAAGGCGAGCCCCGAGCGCACCGGAGACCTCGGGTTACTCTCTGTTTTTCCCCGGGATTCCCCCCCCCCCCATTGTTTCTGGAAGAAACAAGAATGCCTTTGGTGCTTATTTGAACCGGGATGCGAGAAGCCGGCAGGCAGTGTTCTGTGTTGCTGATTTGGATTTTGATGATGGAAAATTCCCCGGAAAAGGGGGAAAAAAAAATTAAAGTCATAAACCTCAGAGCAGCAAAGACTGCAAGCGGCTGTTTGGGGAAAAAAGTTTTGAGTATGAAGTTTTAATTAGTTTTGGGACAATGACCATTAAAAAAAATCTGAAACCTATTTGGAAATGAACTTCAGCGCTGTGATGCACAGGCATTTTTCACTGTCTGCAAACACTGGCGCAGGGGCTGTGCTCGGTTCCCAGCAGCTGCAGCAGCAGAGCAGCAGCAGTCAGTCCCAGCTCTTCCCTGGGCTTGTGGCATTCCCAAAACTGCCTGTGCCGTGTCCAGGACACACTGGTCATTTAAAGAAGAGTCTCATCAAAACAACTTTTTTTCTTGTTTGTAGTATCACTATTCCTCTTGTGGGTTTTGAGCATCCCAAAGTGTTTTATGGAGGTGTTTTTTTTTCCCTGATCCTTCAGAGAGGGGAGCAGGGTTTTGCTTCCACAGAACTCTGTGCTGGTGCTACATGGAGGACATTTTCAAGAGTACAAGCATAACTTCAATTTAGATACAAGCAAATAAATATTTGTGAGATTTGGGTTGGGGGATGTTTGTACAAATTTTCCTAGTAGTTCTGAATCTTGGATTATGATGACATATTTCTTCGTGGATTCATTTTGCTAAGCAGATTTTTTGTAAGCACACCTCCAGAGTTCCTGCTGAAAAAGTCTTCAGAAGGCTGTCACTTTTATTTCTTTGTTTAGACTTTTTTATCCACAGGAAGAGGTGCTAAGCAGTCTGTTAGAAGAGCCTTAAGCACAATATGAAGTGGAGGTTGTGAGATTATTCTGTTGGGGACCATGTACTTCCTGTGATCAGTTAAACACACACACACACCTTCAGTTTAAGAAACTTCTGAAAAAACCATCATTTGAGGGATGAAAGGAAAAAGCATTGGTGCTGATGACCAGTTCTGTACTCTACTGGATGAGTTTTGTTTGCACTAGGCATCTTTTACTATGACTTTCAAAAATGTTAGACATCATCCAAAAAGCTTGATGCATTTTCTAGGTAGAGTCTTTGTTGCAAAATATTTAACCAAGTATACCTGTCAAGATTCTGCTGTTCTCAGAATATATCACTGCTTCCTTTTGTTTTTCATGAAGCCTGTAAACACAACAGGAGCCGTAAAACTCATGGAAGAAATTTTCCCAAAATTCAGGCATCCCAGAGACTCTTATGGAGTGAATGATCTGGGAAGCTACTGAAGCCATATGACCCGGGAAATTATTGTTAGGAGGAGAAAAGCCTTTTTGAAGGGGTTAATGGTTTACTGAAAACAAGTACTTAATAAGTCATTGAGTTTGTGTTGTTTGCCTGCTTCAGGTATTCAGCAGAACCAGGGGCCACAACATCAAACATCGAGTTTTCTATTCAAAGTTCACTCACCTATTAGTTTCTCAAGCCCAACAAATAATTTTATACACTTTTTGTGTAATTTCCTGTGAGAAAGTTTAGTGAATGAAAAGCACCCCTTTATAGAGGGAAAATTAATGGCCACACATAAGAGATTTCTGAAGGTTCAGCACATGCACAAGGCATAAAATGTTTATGCTCAGTGTTGTTCTGGTGTTTGACTTGCTGGCTGAGCATTGTCATTTTTAATATTCTAATGTCTTATGTCTTCCTATTTCCCTTCTGCAATTTGGTTATGAAGTCGCTAAAGGGAACACATTTCCACTGCTTCAAAATAGTGTTTATGAATTTTTCAGAGCAATTTTTGCACAGCTTGATATGACAGGACGTCCAGAGATGGCATCTAATACATTTTCAAGAGTGATTTTGTACATCAAAAATGTAACTCTTTTGGAAGGAAGGTGTTATAAATGAAAATTGCGAGTGAGCCAATTTTAATAAAAATATGAAAGATAAAATTTATTTTGCGACCGTAGTAACAGTCGGACAGCCACCACCAAAAACGGACAGCGTATCACCCCGGGCAGTGATGCGGGTGAACGTGGAACCTGTCTTCGCTAAGACCAGATTCTCCCCGTCCACACACACTGCTTCGAAGACACAGTTCTTATACTGTTTAATTTGCCCGCGGCTAGTAGTCCTTTTGTCTCTTTCTAAGTTTCACATATTCAAGTTGGTTTCTTTTCTCTGTCCAAGCTGCACAAAAACCTCGGCCGAGAGCGGAATCGCTGCCTTCCCGTGTTCCCGTAACCCAGGCATTCATGTCCAAGGTGCCAATGGCCCTCCAGATAGGCATCGCCCAGATTTCCCGGACCCAGGCATTCAGGGTTCGGGTGTTAATGGTCCCTTGATAGGCATCTTATCTGGTGCCATCCTTTGGGCGTAGGGTCGTTGGCCACTTCCCTGTCTTGGCAGCTACACCTTCCTTCTCATACAAATGTCCATCTGCCGCGGTTTTGCAGTGTATCTCCAGGCTGGATTTCTTAACCTGAATGGAATGAGAGGAGAAACCCCCTTCCCCTCTTCCCTTCCCCGGGTTATTTCATTTATATTACTTGATACACCATTTATTCCCATGAATTACTACCCGTATTTCTAACAGAAGGTGATGTGGTGGCAAAAAGAGAAAACTGAATTTCTGTATTGCTTCAATTACATACATTTGACCAAGACTTTGACCAAAGCTAGCACAGGGAACATGACAGTGGTTATTTAAGCAAAAAGGGGGGAATCAGGCTCAAATCCAGCCATGAAATGGGGCTAAAATTGTACAAATACCTCCCTTATGTAACACAGCAGTCCAGCTTCTCTTTTTGTGAAAGAACAAGATGCCTGGTTTTCCCAGAAGATTGGTTAGGAAGATAATACAGAGTGATGCTAAATTGTACCAGCCAAGGGCAGGACTTTGTACTGATGCAGGATGCCTCTCCTGTGATAGTTCTTCACTCCTGGTGCCCACCCCAATCACTTCTTAACTTTGTTACTTTTAATGTAATTCCAAATAATTAGAGTCACATTCACCTTCACTCAATCATTTTCCCACACTTTGCTGGAGGAGGGTAAGGAGGATCTAGCCAGAGAAGTTTTCAGATCTGTAGGAAAGCAATTTTCCCATAAAGATCCTGCTTTGGTTTTGCCAAAGGGGTAATTTAGGTACCCCAGGAAAGGAGTAAGACATCCTTTGGATTCTAGTTGCAGGGAAATCCTTATAACCACACAGCCACACACATGCAGAGCCTTATACATGTGTTCTTAATGAGCACAGAAAGGAGAAAATAAGCCCACATACCTTTTAGTTATGTAAAGTATTTGGTTTTCCAAGTATGATGCCTTTTTGACCAAAACTAAGAAGAGAATGTTCCTGAGGTTCCTTAATTTCCTCCTCTCCTCGATCTAGCAGCAGCTACCTCTGCCCTTGCCACTGTCATTTCACTTTGAGAAATGCAGTGTCTCGGTGGGCCCTTCCAATATAATCCACACTATAAAATCCAGCTCATTGAGAACAGAAACAGCTCTGTGTGACCAGTGACAAGTGATCAGCCCTACTTTCACTGTCATGGACTTGCAGGAAGCTCTTCGTGGTTGGAACAGAACAAACTCTGTCTATAAATGCTTTCTTGAGGAAAAGTAGGGCTGGATCCAGCAAATTCTTTAACTGTGTACATATATCTGAGCATATGAATAGTCTCAGTGGGACTGCTTGCATGATCAAAGTTAGGCATGTGCTTAAGTACTTTGCTGAATTTGGTCCATAGCAAATAAATCTGAACTGATACCCAACAAGCAGAAAAACAAGCTAATTTTGAGTGAGGTTAATTTATATAATACAGTGGTGTATTTGATTAACTGTAAAATGAACATTTCAAGAGGCTGTTTCTTTTAAAATAGAGCTGCTTTCTGATATTCAGGGAAAGCAAACAAACATCAGATTAAAATTTAAGTGCATTCTTCAAACTCTTTCTTCTTAGTTTTGTTTTTCTTTTCAGTTAATATTTATTTCTTGCAGCCTGAGGAGCAATAATTTCTGGTTGTTTCTTCTCTGTGTTTTCTAGGTCTTGCCTTTCTGTGCATTGAGTGTGAGTGATGTGCTGTGTTCGATATAGAGAAAAATGCAATCTCAGTCTTCAAATGGTTGAAATTCAAAAGACAGATATTCTAAGATGGAAAATAGGTTCTATTTCTGTTTCACACAGCAGATTCTGGGTACTCACAGAGACTCCAGATTTCAAGACAGCTCTGTGGAAGAGGTCCAAATGAGCTCAAAAAGAATCCCAAACCGAATTCTTCCCCTTTCTTTCTGACCTGAACGTGAATGTTAGCTCACACTAATGAGGGAATTAGCCTTGAATAAACAACAAGAGCAAATTTATTTTTGTTGTCAGTACAAGCTGTAACTCTCCCAGTTCCTGGGTCCAGCCTAAGCACAGTATGAATATATTCAGGGATAGTTACAGTTCTGGCAGGCAAGATACTCAATATTCATGAATGTGGCTCTTCTGTTTATTTCACAGGAATGGGAATCAGGTGAGCCTGGTTCTGTCTGTTCATCAACAAATGGCTTTTTTCCTCTGATTTTTCTTGATTAATAGAAAGTCATCGTCTTCCTTCAGCAATAGGCCAGTTCCCTCAAGTTAGAGGAACATGTTGAAGTCTAAAGTGGGGGAATGTTACAGAGGAGTGAAAAATAATTAGCGCACCTCACCCTTGTGCATGGGCCATGAGATTATAAGATTTGGATGAACACCTTTAAACCAGTTTTTAAAGGCTTGTTTAAATCAATAGTTATCTGGAATGGTTGATAGCAAACCATAATTTTTAAAGTATTTTTCTTCAAGTTCTGTCTTCTGTAGATCACTGCACAAAAGTCTTGGCTTTCATTAGAGAAAAAAAAGTAAGTTTGTACTTGCCATGGTTACAAAGAAACTCAAGAAAGATGTGAGCCTTGACAATTCTGGAACCAAAATGCACATCGTAAGAGGAAATCTAAATGGCGTATGATAAAGGAGGAGAAATTAACAATATCAGTCTTCAGATATTTAATTTGAACATAATGACAACAAAAATGCTCTGCCTGTTAAGTTTTATGCAAGTACTTTGCAGCACCTTTTTGCCAAGTCCTGGAAAGAAATACCACTCTAAATCTCAAGAAATTTAGAAGACAGAAAATTATGTACTGTGGCTCTGAGAAAGTGACCAGACATCAGCTAAAACAAATTCATATCTCTCTGGGGACTTGCGTCTCTCTTGCCTGGAGGACCTAGATGGTAACAGAACCATTGCACCAAGCAAGGACTGAGAAACCATCTGAAGATCAAACTGTCTACAACGAGTCTTCTGTTGAAGAGTTGGCTCAGCAGAGAAAAAAACCTCACACCTTAAAAGAAATCCAATGATGGAGACAAAAATAGTTGACTTAACTTGGAGGGAATGACAAGGAGAAGATTTTAATTTAGGAACCTGGAAATGTGCCCTTGAAATGGGTGTAATATTTAATGCAGGAGTTAATTTGCTGGGTGTCTAGAAATCTGTGCCCTTCTTTGATCAAGGACATTTAGACAGGAATATTATTTTATAATGCACAGAAAAGTTGTAAAACCTTTGTAATTCCAATGTTTCTTTGGGTTGGGTGTTTTGGTTTTGTTTTTCCTGTAAAATATAGCAGAATCCTCTCTCTCCAGGTGTGATACAAAACTTTAGGATAGTAGGATATCCTTCCATGGAGTTCAAAAACTAGGAATACTTAAAGGATCTGGCATGGTACTGTTACATTTAAGTTAGGACAATTATAATTTCCAGTGTAAGATATGGCTCATCAGGCAACATATTTAAATATATTTATAACTACATTCACTTCAGTTTATAAATCAGTTTTGTTGTTATTCTGCTGTATGTCTGGCAGGCGTGCTGAAAGACATGCCTGTGTTATAGGTAAAAATTTATTCAGCCAATTTAATAAAAATAAAATAGAATTTATTCACGACCGATACACAGTCCTGACCGCCACCAATCAAAAAAATAGCGCCGACCCCGGGATCGGAGCGGGTGAACTATGGTCCGGCCTCTATCGCACCAAATCCTCTGTTCACCACCAAGACCCGGCAGAGTTGGGTTTTTATACTCTTTTTCTTGCCCTCAATGGAGTCCTCCATATTCATGCAGTGTCTATTCTCTGTCCTGCGCTGGACAAAGCCATGTTTGGGAATCAATGCATATCGGACCCCAGTTCCTGGAATCCTTCATTCAGATGTATGTCTTTCTTGGTCCTGTCTGTCTGAGGTGGACATCTACATGGGCCATCATCGCCCGGTCATCATCTTGGTCATGCCGTCAGAGAGTGCCCATCTCCTGTGCGCTAGGTTTTATTAGTATGTTAATGATGCACCTCCTCCTCGGCTGTGAGCTGTCCTGTGTGGCAATCACCCCCTCCCCTCAGCTGGCATGATCCTACAGCTTTACTTTATATCACATTAATAAACTTCTATTTCCAGCGTGAATTATCCCCTTATCCATAACACCTGCTTTCTTATTATGAAGAGATTTTTATCATGCACATTAAAAGGAACACCAAACTCCTTTCATATTTTGACCTTGTCAATAAATTGTAGACCCTCAATTTTTTCCTGCTGCACAGTATTTCATTTCTATTGAAAATTATAGGAATTACCTGTCCTCTGAAGCAGCAAAATCAAGGCTAATATACTTTAAAATATGAAGGGTGCAAAATTTCCAAAACACCTCAGTAGTTCCTGAGCTTAAGCCCCGTTTTCATAAGTAAGTTAGGGCCAGATCTCCAAGGCTTTTGGAAATTGCAAATACATGCCTCAAGGGCTTTCAAAACACACATTAAAATGGAGAAGGAAAAATACCCACCACAGAATGAAGTATTGCTGCTGAGGTTTCCATCTTAAGTTTGCATGGGAAAAAAAGAAGAATTTTTTACTTCTCAGGGATTTTTGGAAAAGCTTGGGAATAAATGCTGACACTTCACTGCACCTCCAGAAAGTTTGTAATAGAAGTTTTAGGCTATCCTACAAACCTGTTGCAGCAAAAATGGGTGCTTTGCTCTGCAAGGTCTGTATTTAACTTGAGTTCAGCAGATTCATTTCTGTATCGAAAACAGTTTCCCTGTTGTCTTGTAAAGCCTTTCTCTCAGTCTCACTCCTTGCTTTTGTGGTAAATTGGGAAACATGAGAGGGCAAGATACCCTCTTTCAACAAAGAACTAATTCCCGGATCCTTATGGCCCGAGTGAGCCAAGCTTCCCCACAGAGAAACAAATTGGATGACTGTTCTAGGATAATTGGGTAGTTCTGTGCCTTACAAGTAAGTTATTGGAAATCAGAGCTGTGAAAAACTCTTTCTTTGCTTTACCTGTTTTTGCCCCTCATCGAGCTGTTTGTTTTCGAGAGGTTTCATTTATTTTCTACTTCAAACTGAAAAAGAGCAAAGAAATTGGCAAAGTAAGTTTCAGATATTTACATTATCAACTGGTTGTTATTTGGTTTAAAGTTTTCTTCCTGTCATTTTCCTTGTCCTTTCTCTTCCTTTTACACGGTGTCTTTTTTTTTTTAAGGTCAAAATCTTCAAAACTCTTGTAAGCCTGTGTGATGCTGCATCCACAACCACACATTCATTTACAGATCTGTGTACATCCTTGCTGGGTTAGGGTTTTCTGTATTAAACTTTAACAGTCACGTGCCTTGGCTTCTAAAATCTGTTGGGAGCAGAGAGTTCACTGGTGAATCAAGGTGGGACATTCTCAGTATTGGTTCGTGCCTCCTGTTCTTCCTCCTAGCCACAAGTCCTGCAAATTTGTTGTGCAACACCCTGATTCCTTGTCCCGTGGGAGCACGGATGGATCTGAGCAGTCATGGCAGTGGGGTCACAGGCAGGCTGTACCTCCACATGCCCCACATCCCAGCTGATGTGGGGAGAGAGCAGAGGCTGCCATCCCTTCCCACCACAACCAGCACCCAGTGTCCAGGGAGCATAAGGAAGGTGCATTTTCCAGCATCCTGATAAAGGGAGAGCCTCCCCTGCAGCCTTGGGTATGGATGTGCCCATGGAACCTGGAGTGTGGTGTGGGGATACCCAAGCCACTCCTGGATAGCTGGATCAGTGGTGGTGTAAGCTCAGGCCCAAGCTGAGATCAGGGCAAGCTAATTTCTGGGAAAATTTCTGGGAAATAATCCCAACACAGTGTTCTCTTTTCTGTACTAGGGAAGTATTTTAGGGCAATTATTTCTTTAGAGCACGTCTTTTGCTGAGTACCAAGCCCAGTCTGGTCCAGCCAGTTCCCTTTTTGCAGCTCCACATCTTTTGTAACTGGGGAGGACCTGTGAGCTGAAGAAGGATGTCAGACTGGGAGTTGTTGCTGCTCATATTCCATCGTGGTGGTGGTTGTCTAAGGTCCCTTTGTGGGAAGGAAAGGGGAAAAGTCATCTTACAGATCCCTTAGGGCGTTCCTGCAAGAAGGAGGAGCAGAGTCCTGCTGGGAGGGAACTTTCTGGGGCTGTCTGTGGGTGGTTGAAGGCAAGTGGCACCTTCTTCTGGTTGTGACTCCATGAGGAAGCTCTGATCTGCAATAATCTATTTTTGCCCAAGAGAAAATATCGTGCTCTTATGTGAAAATACAGCTGCAAGACCTCTGAAAATTTCCATACTTATAACCACAATGGCCTAGAGAAGGGTAATGTGCTCTTATGTGAAAATATAACTGCAAGACCTCTGAAAATTCCATACTTATAACCACAATGGCCTAGAGAAGGGTAATTTTCATTTTGGGTACAGGGCCACATTCTCAGCATTGCTCCAAAAAAGAGCTATAATGATTTGTACTCAATGAGGATCTGGTGTTTAATTTTGTATACCAAGTAAAAATGAGCACTAGTTTAATTTTTTCCCCCCCACTACTCCTGAAGCACAGTCCTCCATTGAACAGAATGATGAATATTCCAATGTCCTGAACATGATGGATTTTAATTTCTTATTAAAAGAAGCAGAGGAAGAGAGAAAGTAATAGTTTAGAGAGAATGGCTGTTTTTTTAAGTACCTACATTTGCCTGGTAGTCTGCTATGTAAGTGAATTTCCTTGAAATCTGATTATTGATGTACCATTTTTTTATTATTATATCATTTCTGTCAGGCAGCCCAGCAGCACAATTCCTCAAAAGAGAATTAAAGTGGTGTAAAAACAGAATAAGGGCTGTAATGCTAAATGGCAGGAAAAATATTAGCATCAAATGTAGTTGATCAAAACCCAGGAAAATTGTTAAATTATTGATGTTTTTCTGAGGGATTCAGCTGTAAAAGGGATCTGTTAACATGACACGGTAGAAATTTCCAACACATAGACATAATTTAATTTGTTCAAAACTTTCAGTGTAAATGTGGGCATGGGAGGTGTAAGTGATGCAGGCACAGCCCTCTGACACTGACTGGATGTATTTTTCTTCCCTGCTGTAAAATCACAGCTCCAAGCTACTTTCAAGGGTCTGCTCTGTAAGGTAAGAAGAGGCTAGCAGGAAAGCTGAAAACACGCAGTAAATTGATTTAGGCCAATTTTTATTCTTTCAAGCAGTAACAAAATAACCTCTAATCGCTTTGTTTTTCTGACCTGTCCCCGACTTCTCCTGTTTGTTTGCTTTTTCATGTCACTGGGTTTGTGTCATGCCTAAACAAAGAGATGGACTGATCTTTTGTTCCTGGTCATTTTTAATTTGTTTTCTACAACCTGTATGTGCAAACAGGAGAGGTGTGAGGTTTGAAATGCTAAGGGAAGCTGAAAAACAGGTCTTGAATAAGACTCTCTTTTTAGGTTATTGTAGGAGAAGAAGGTTTATCAACTAATTACCCAGCCTTTCAGCCAAAGACAAGAACAAAGAAAGTGCCAAGCTGCTATAAGATAATCATTCTGTTTATCAGTGCTCTACAAACACCACATGTAAAGTAATGATAAGCCCTTGGCACTCATATAATGCAGCTGATCCAGGCATATCTCAGAGGTGCTGTGCAGATCTCCCAATTCAAAAGAAGCTCTTGCCTACATTCAGGTGAGAAATGGTGTTCCAGATGGTCCAGTGAATATTTTAGAGGCTGGCAATGAAATCAGAGGAATTTGGGGCAAGGAAGAATAGTTCCTGTAGACTGAGAAATGAAGGAGGGTAATGACAGGACATTGCTGCTTGGAACACAGAGGGACATGCTGACTATAAGGAAAATTTGGTTTAGACAGAATTTTATTTCTTAGTAGTGAGAGGGTTAAGAAGATGATGCTGTTTTAGTTTTGCCAGCTCAATCCTGCTGTGAAGCTGCTTTTGTTTTTGTTTTGTTGTTTTTTTTTTTTTTTTCCTCATAATTTCTTTTTGTTTTTCTTTAATCCAAAGGCACCCTTCCCAAAACAATGTTCCCATCACTTTTAGGGAAATTTTGCCAAAGTCATGCACCTCTTTATGCCTTGCACTTTGTGAATATTTCATCTTCCATAAGCTGTGCCAAAGACTCTCATCACGAAAACATGGATCTAAATAATTCCAAGATAAATGAGGGCTGTTTTTCTCGTTTCCATATCAAGTGTTTATAAATTTCAAAGTAACAATAACCTTGAAAAAAATTACAAAACCGAATGCTTTAAAAAATCATTTCTTTAATTCAGAAGTGCTACCATGAAGTATCTGGTATGGTTTAGATTTTTTTTTTAAACACATCACCTCCCCATCTTATGAAAGCAATTTGGAGATACTCACAAGACCCAGTGCCCTCAGGACTAGCCTGGTATCTCTTCCATGAAAAAAAAAAATTGAGTTCTCAGAAGAGTCTCACTTAATTTGTGGTACTATGAACTTCCACCAACGGAGGGCATGTCTCAAATCTGAGCAAGTATTCCTTTTTGATTTGTTTTCTCATGGCCAGTATTTACTTTCCATGTGGGTGAAAGAGTGCTGGTGCTGATCATCCCATGGGAGATGCCTGCCCAGATAGACTGCAGCCAAAGGGGATGTTCAGGGGCAGGGCTGCTGTCCCTGTGGGTGTCCTGTGGGTCATTCCCCTGATCCATGGCCCCCTGGAACAGGTACAGCCCATGTGGGGACTGAACATCAGAACAAACATCTGTGCCCGGCAAGGGCCCAAAGAGGAGTAGAGGTCAGGGACCTGCAGTGTAAATTCGTGAGAGAAAAGCCAAGGGGATGAGGGATGTGAAGGGGTGACCTGAACTGAGAGTCCCCTGCTCAACGTGTGACACTGATAGGTCTTTTCTGAGGGCTCTGTGTGATTATCACATTGCTCGTCAGCAAAAGAAGGGGCCAATTTCACCTTCTCTACTCTTTCTTCAGGGATTGGCAGTGGGTTCAGAGCCCAAGCACGACGTGATTTGCTTTGTTACAGGCAGGCTAATGCAGACCATCACCTGGGAATGTGATGGAAATGGTTTTCACTCAGTATCGTGTGAGAAAACTCCTGGTGTGTCAGCAAAACCCCGTGCTTCCTGCCAAGTGCATTTATGTGTTTCCATCTTCCTAATTTGTGCAGACATAGAAATTCCCCAGACCAGCCTTAGTTTTCAAAGCTGTTGAGAGAAAATCCCTGCTTTCCTCTGGCACTGGAAAAGTCTGTGGGCACAATCAGGTGCCCTTGGCATCTGCCTGGGGCCTGCACACTGTGTGCCCTTCCCTCTGTGCCACAGGAGAAACCCCTCTGTGCAACAGCCACGCCACAGCGCGAGTGTCAGACAGCTTCAGCCAAATCACTTCTGACTCCAGCCCCCAAAGAAAACTCTGCACATCTGTAATGTATTTATGGCTCTGCTTGCTCATTTGTCCTCCCTCTGGTCTTTTTTAATGAAGGGTATGAAAAATTAAACTCCTTCATAGGCTCTAGCGAACTCAACAGACGTAGTGAGTGAATGCTCTGTTCCTGAAGCACCATTCTGCCAGTTACTGTTCACAAATTTACGTGGGTACATGGAATGGGATCTGTAATGAGTTTCCTGCACAGTCAGGGCCAAACTGCCAGGAACAGGGCTCAGGTGAGTTCCACGCTGGGACTGAGGGCAGTTTTATGGCTCTGAAATGGGCAGTGCTGTTTGTGCAGCAGTGAGTGAATTTACAGTACATAACTGCAGAATGACATGTTTTTAATTATGCAGCAGCAAAATAGCCCAGAAAGGGGATGTGGACCCAAACACCCCTGATGGTGTATGGAGCAATGAAAGGGAAAGGTTGGAGCTGCTGTTCTCTATGCTGTGTCTTTAAAAAATGTGAATCTCCCACAAGCTGGAGGCTGCCTGTTCAGTCATTTCAAGGTGGATATAACTAACACACTGCACAATTTACATAAGACTTATCTTTGGTTAAATTCTTTTAAAAGGATACCATCAATTTAAAGATTATTTTTCCCTGGGTCATTAAAGTTAGGCACATACTAATTTATTAAAGTGTAATGTATTATACCTAGGAAGTGATAGTATCTGCTAGAAATTCCAGGGAGGCTGTAGAGGTCTTGCCGTGATGAGCCAAGCTGATAACAGCACACAGCCAGACAGCTGCCTTAATGGAGCTGCCTGTTCCTCAGGACAGGGGGTGCAGTGCTGTGACAATAATCCTTTGGGAAGGTAGTGTGGAAAGACACAGCAGTGGACCCTACAGCAGGCAAAAAATAAAACACATCAAATTTTATTTACCAGGAACACTGCAGCACATCACAGGAGTGGCCCTAATGCCACTTAGCATGTGCCAAGTGCTGTCCAGCCATGTGCAAATAAAAAGCTCCTCTGTGGAAGAGCTTTCACAATCACAAAAATGTGCAAAAGGCCTGGGTGGATGCCCCATCAAGCAACCGGCCTGCCAGGAGACTTGTGGAAGGCTTGCAGTATAAATAACCCTTTCCTAAATTATTCTGTGTAGAATTTTGCAGCTACAATGACCCCGTGGGGATACAAAGGTGCCCAGATCACCTGTGATGGAGGGAGTGTTGTGATGTTCCCAGCCCATGTGATTTCAGGAGGAAAAATGCATGAGCAGCAATTTCAGAAGTCAAACGTGAAGGCTACACAAACTCCATCAGTGAGGGGATGAGCCACTGAGGCTAAAAACTTGGCTGGGGAGAGAGACGCTTCACTGTAACCAGCACTGGAGGAAAAACATTCTGGGAAGCACCAGCGTCAGCAAAGAGACAAGGTGACAGATGTGAACTGGAGCAAGTCTGATCCCTCAGCCTCACTCAGCACACTGGGATTATCCCTGCAGGTCACTGAGAAACTCAGAGTAGAGCTGTTCACTAAAAAGAGGAGGGGTGGAAACAATCTCAGTGGGAATAAAAGCTGAATTGCAGAGGTTGCTGCAGCAAACTAGGATGGAAAACCCATGGCTAAGAGTGGGGAGGAAAGAGCAAAGGCAGCCCTGGAAGCTGCTCTGGGATTGGACTTGGCCTCTGTCAGCAGGATTGTGTAAGCAGGGAAGCTCCTGGCAGTGCCTTGCTCCAGGGCTGGGGCTGGGAGTGGAAGCTGGCGGGGATGCAGGGACGGCATCACAGTGCTGGATGAGTTTCTCTCATGGACAGGAAATGTGTACAACAATTTCCCTCCTGTGGATGCCAAACTAGGCTACAGGGACAGGGCAGAGGGAAGGAGTATAAAACACCCAAGCTTTATGCTAAAATTATTTTGTTAATTATTGCAATTCTAAGCCAGCCCCAGGATTTAAGAAAAACACCCTCAAAGTTCAGCATTAAGTGCCCTACCTGATGTCTCCTGTTTTGAGATCATAAATAATTTCCAGATCTTTGGCTCCTAATAGGCAACATCAGCACAAATCTTTTCCCCAAACATTCTCTGTTTTTAAACCCTGAGAGGACCTGGGAAACCCAAATGTGATTTGCTTTTCCCCTAAATCACAAGGAAGCATCACTGAGAACTGAGGGCTGGAATGCCATGGGGCAGGAAAGGCTTTTTCCAGAGGCCAGAGCAAAGGCATTTTCATGCAAGATCTTCTCGAAGCTCCATCATCCCACACCACAGGGACACAAAGCCTCCTCCTGCTCTGCCCAGGAGCAGGGAGGCAGGATTTGGGCACTTCACCCAGGAACACAGTGACAAACCCTGACTCAGAACATGAACAACCTCACCTTTCCTGTGGATGTTTCTTTGAAAGGAGTGACCTAGCCTTAAGCAAAACTGAACACCAAGAAATTGTTGGAATTCAGGAATCACTTGTTTTCCTTTTGCACAGTTTCATATTTTTTATTTTCTTTTTCTTTTTTTAACGATGAGCCTTATTGCTCTTCATGCTCATTTTCTGGTTTGAGCAACTTTTAATGTGAGAAAGACACCCAGGAAAGTTAATACACATAATTTCTGAATTGTAAGACAGATTTCAAAGGAATTGAATGTGGTTTTTTTCAGTGCTACTGTCAAGAAATCTTCAGGTTTTGAAACTAAAATTTATTTTCCTCATTAAAAAAAAAAAAAAAAAAAAACTGCCTTCAGTGGTAAGTTTTGGTCTGAGCACAGAATCTGAATTGTGTATCGGGCTCTGACTTGGGATGGATTTGTGTCTTAAGCAAGGAGCTTTGCCTCTTCCCTAGTTTTCCTATTTGAACTATTGTTTCTCTTCCAACAGAGCTTTATAAACATCCAAGCAAAACGAACTTATGTGCTGCTGTTATACAACTGCTAATCATTACTATTCTTCTATTGTATTTGATGACATAAGAAAGCCCCAACCAGATGCCTTGAGATCTGAGGAAATGTCTGCAAGGCATCTTTGTGGTAACACATGGGTGCAGATTCCATTCATCATTTCCTTGGCAGTTTAACTAACTACTCCCAAGCCAAAAAAGATCCCTGAAATCCCTCCCACAAATATTAGCTGAAGGACAGGAGCAAATCACTATAAAAGCTCAGGCAGCCTGTGTGCAAATGCCAAGGCTCAGGGACTGTCAGGAAAGGGGCTGCAGAATGTAATCAAAAAATGCTGTCTTGCTATATATCGGTCTAAATTCTATACACAGGGACTTACACCTCCACTGGAAAAAAAAAAAAAAAAAAAAAAAAAACCAAAAACCCCAAAAAACAGAGCTGAGAGCTCTGCACATTGTACACAGCTGGAACCATTCATTCAAAAACTCTGGTTTGAACTTCCCGAAGTACCTATGGGATTTAGAACAAATCCCAGTTAACTTCAGTAGAACTGGGGCCCTTGCACACATGAATAATTGAAAGCTGCAGTCAGAATCACCAGAAACATGTTTTTCAACCTTTTACAATTTGCAGTACCTTAAAACCTTTCTTTTTCCAGTGGAAGTGTCAGTTCCTGTACAGTGATTTAATACTGCAGAAAATAGGTTTGCTTTTCTTAGCTACCCTCTGCAGACCCCTTAAAAACACTCTATGAACACTAAGACTGCAGGTTAAAAACTGTAACTTTGACATATCTGAAAATACTTATTGTTTTCTCTAGAGCCCTTTGTCCTGGCTCATCCAAACTATTATACAAAAGTCAGTGTTTAGTTCTTGTGGTTAGATAAAGCTGAAAAGCATCAACTTTAAATGTTTCGTGTTGAATTCTCTTTTTTTGAGTGCCAATTGCATAATGTTTTTAGCTCTAGCTTACAACTTTTGAACGTTTGGTGTTTGTAATGATGTATTCCTGATAGTACATGCCTTATGCTGGTCCTCTGTGCACTGTATAAACCCCATGTTAGCAGGAAAATTTTATATTGACTTAAGGGGCGGGGGGAGGAGACACTCTCCACTCATGCTTCCTGCTGAATACCTTGGAAAACCTGGGAAAGCATTCTTTCCAGGACCATCAGAACATGACATTATTACATTACAGAGTGACTATCGAGCTTTGAAGCTGTGATCTCCCAGCTCAGCTTGGCTGGGAGGAGCTGGCTAATAAATGAGGAACAGGAATGGTTGAATAGTTCAGAAAATAAAAACTTTAAGAACAAAAATAACAAACGTAGCACAGGTTACAGAGCCTAGATTCCAAAGACCCCTGGGTGGGGCAAACGCAGCCAGGTGGAGAGGCAAGAGGTCCAATCACAATGTGAACTCAGGATAAGACCTTATATGAACTAGGCATTGAGCCAGCTGAAAACAAGAACTGGAAACTTGACCAAATATAGGGTATTTATATATATATATTTATATATTTATATAAATTATCTATATACATATATATAATATATATTAAATATTATAGATATTTATATATAAATTATATATATATATGTATATGTATATATATATACATATACATACACAGATACACTGACATTTAAAGGATAATCCTACTGGCATACTGCTAATTCCCATGACCCCACTCTCCCCACCGTGGCCTGGTCAGGTGCCCCCTCCCTTCCATACCCTGCCTCCTGTAGTTTGTGGCTAAAGCCCTCTGTAAATGCATCTGAAGCAGAAATCCCAGCTGGATGAGATCCCACAAGTGACCGGTGCAGATCCATGCAGTCTTCAGGGACATTATAGAAAACCTGAACTCTGCTCTGTATTGAAGCCTACAAGAATGACAACCCGAGGAGAGCACAGAGCCAGGATCAGGCCATCAAACACAGCTTTAAAGGTCATATTCCTCTTGGCGCCAGAAGGAACCACAGCTATGAGCAATTTGCTTTGGGTTTATGGCTTTTACCTTGGTGTGTTGTTTGTCTTCTAATAAGCTTCTTGACTCACTAATCATCTGTTCAGAGGAGCTTCCCGAGCTGTGACTAGGGAAGAGATGAATGCGTCCAGTCCTGGAATTATGCAGTGAAATGCTACTCTGCATATTACAGCTGCAGCATGATATATTAGCCTATAAAACACGGCATAGGAAAGGCTTTGGGCAGGCAAGTGGCTGCTGAGAAAAATGGGAAGGAGGGACTTGGTGAGCTGTGTGTTGAAGGGAGGCAATGCAGGAAAAAATTGTTAGCCTTGGTGAGGTCTAGCAGGTAATGGAAGACGATGGAGGAAGGGATTTGGGGTGAAAGATCTATGATTGACATGGTTGTAAGAGAAATAGTCACTCCAGGACTGTAAAGAGCAGCAGCTGGAAGTGATGATGAGCTGTGTGATGCAAAGAGACAGAACAACACAGTAAACTCTTCCAAGTTGCAGGATATCCTAGCTGGATACAATGGCAACTGAAAATCACGGGCCAAGGGTTGTCCCTGCACCATGGCCAGCCTGAGCACTGTCACCATCCTTACATGCTGCAGTCATGCCTGAGGCCAGGGCAGTATCAGGATTTTAATGACTTGGGAAAGCAGCAAGGCTCTTTCTGACAGTGACATATTGCGGGGGGGCAGAGGGGTGTGTGGAAACAAGTGAGGGGCAGTGTATAGGTGTTTAATAAAACTACATCCAGCCTGAAGGCAGTACTCAAAAAAACTTGAAGTTCATCTGTGTATCAGGTCAGATTTTTCCCTCAACCCCAAACTCACCAAGGGTTGACCTGAAGAACCTGACCTGGCTTTTTCTAAAGGTTTGGGTGACTCTGTTTTGTTTGGTTTGATGTCCGGTTTGGTGGGCAGAAAGACAAGCTTACATATACATTTTGGCATTGGAAAGGATTTGTTAATTGTTACAGTTTGAAAAAACAGATTTCTCCAAGATTAAATATCTGAAGATATTAATAAAACGAAACAGAGACTTTCAATTCAGAATCACAGGTTAAAATCAGCTCCAAATGAGGCAGGATCCAACATTGCTCCTTCTTGGAAAGTGCTTGGTAGCTTATATGAATTTAGCTGGGCTTGCTCAGATCAGGTGTGCCCTTCGATTTTCACTATTTTGGCCCGTTTTGAAAGTGATTGGATTGTTGTGGTCCACAGCCATGCTGAGGTGTTCGCAGCTGAAATGTAGCAGTGTAAGCAGAACTGCAGGAACATGAGCACTGTTTCGTCTGTTCATTTGTTTCAGTGGCTGGTCCCATGGCTTAGTTCAAACAGCCTTTCATGGCTGCTAAATGAAGAGAAATCTTGGGAACATGCAGCCAACATGGCAAATTTGGGGTCCAATTTGCTTTTAAACCTTTGGGTATTGCTTACAGGGTGGTATGGGATAATGGTGTGACTAAGCATTAACATTACAAAAGATAATTTCTTTATTATCTGAAAAGACGATTTTTTTAAGTGCCAGGAAAAGCTACACAGTCACTGAAACCTTTCTCTGGTCCCTTGTTCTCTGAGCCACTCTGAACATGTCTTTACTTCCATGACCTTGTACTATTTTTTCTGTAGAAAAGCAATGACCTCATTAACAGGTTTAAACCTGACCAAACAGGTCCCTGTTGCACACCCATTGTCTGTGTGCTGAGGGTCACAAGGACAGAAATAAATAGTCATTACTCTGGTGACCCTTGTGATATGCATAAGGAATGTTAGGGATATGATAGAAATTCATGCCAATGGAATATAGATATATGTATCAAACATGCTATTAAAGGAAGGACCAAGGTTTAATCCTAGGATGACAAAAACGCAGCAGGCTGACAAGGCTGGAACTCGGCATTAACATCCAAAGGAAAACTTGGCTGCACAGGAGATGGCTGTTCATGGTAGCAGGTACCCGAGGATGCCCAGGGATGATGGCCCATGAAGACACACATCCTAGATAACCAGGGCCATCAACACCTTCCACCTGAAAACAGGATTCCGGAATCAGAGGAGGAACATCTGTCTCTTCCTGGACAAGGTTTTGTGCAGCTTTGAGTGAAGAAAGAAACCAACATGAATATCATGAACTTTGAAAGGAGACACAGGGACTCTGGTGCAGGCAAGAAAAAGAGTATAAGAACTGTCCCTGCATAGCAGCAAGTGTGGACAGAGGGGGATTTGGTGCGATAGAGGCCAAATCTGTGTTCACCCAGCTTGTATCCCAGGATCTGCACTGTCATTTTTGATTGGTGGCTGTCAGGATTGTAATAAGGTTGCAAATAAATTTTTATTTTTTATTTTTTATTACGATTGGATCAGTTTTTATTTTTACTTATAACAAGGAACATGAAGCAAGATTATCTATATTGAGGAGTCTTCTGAGTTTCAAGTACCTATTTTTACAGTGGATTAGCATCTCCTCTGCCCTTCCAAGTCTTGCTAACAGAACATCAGCATCAGGAGAATGACCCCTTCACCTGCTGAAGCAGTTCTTCTCTTTGTGCTTATGGAATGCCAATAATTCCTGTGAACTTGCCACTGGTGAGGCAGGGTGCACTTTGGAGCAGGTATTTTCTGACAGCAGAAGAGCAGTGCACTCCTGATTTCCTCTCCAGGCTCCAGAGAGGAATGTGTTCTAGTCACCAGTTTTCTGCCTGCCTATTTGAAGTGTGGTCTTTCTGGTTCCCCTTTTCATTCTTGGGATTTTATTCAGCCAAGTGTTGTCTGTGGGTCCTCCCATCACCTTGGGTGGGTTTTGAAAACCACAGTGTTATGAATAAGGTGGTAATTCGTGCTGGAAATGTAATTATTATTAAGGATTATTAATGTAATATAAAATAAAGTCTTAAGATCACACCAGCAAAAAAGAGAGGGAGATTGCCACACAGGATGACGAAAGCCACAACACCCAGCCAAGGAGGAGTTGCATCATTAACGTACGAAGAAAACCTAGAGCTCACAGGAGATGGGCACACCCTGATGGAATGAATGAGAAAATGCACAATGATGATGGCCCATGAAGATGTCCACCTCAGACAGACAGGACCATCAAGGACATACATCTGAATGAAGGATTCTGGGAACTGGAGACAGATACACATCAATTCCCTGATGTGGCTTTGTCCAGCGCAGGACAGAGAACAGACACTGCATGAATGTGGAGGACTCCAGGAGGGGACAAAGGGACTCCGCTGAGGGCAAGAAAAAGAGTATAAAAATCGAACTCTGCCAGGCCTCAGTGGTGAACAGGGGGATGTGGTGCGATAGAGGCCGGACGATAGCTCACCCGCTCCAATCCCGGGGTCGGGGCTGCTTTTTGATTGTTGGCGGTTGGGACTGTACATCAGTTGTGAATAAATTTAATTTTTATTTTTTATTTAATTGGCTGGATCAATTTTTACCTGTAACAATAGGGAAGTCCCAGGGGCCACATCCTGACTCCCATGTCATGCACAGCTTCCCTCTCCCCACCCCAGGCAACCTCTGTTAACCTCAGGTCTCCACTTTCTGCCTCAGATATTGTCTCACAACCTAATCTCCTTTTCTTGTTCCTTATCTTGCTCCTCACACTGCTGTACAGTTCTGGTAGCTTCCTTCTTCATGTGGTTCAGAAGGAGAGAAATCCTGGGAGCAGGAGGGAAGGAGGGCTTGCTGTTTGCTTTGATGCCTTATCCAGGGGCTAGAGGAGCAAGAATCTCAGAATCATAGAATGGTTTTTGTTGGAAGGGACTTTAAAAATCTTCTTGTTCGAAGCCCCTGCCTTCTGTCCCTTGGACCTATCTCTGACTGCTGGCACAGAGCTCATCCAGTCCCTTTCTGTGACATTAGTGAGGTGCGTGAAGGGGTCTTGTAAGAGAGAGAAGTGACACTGAGGGGGCTGAGACAACCTGGCCAGGAGAAAGAGGAGGCAGGGACCTTCCCATTCTCTTATTCCAGAGCCCTTCAACAAATTCAGAGTGATGTGGTCTCTGGATCTGGCCAAATGATGCCTGCAGTTTTTCAAAGCCTCCTAATGTCGTTAAAATTGGGGCAAGCTTTCACAAAGACAAATTTCATGTTCTTTTCCCAAAGGCTAAGGGTGTTAAAGCCTCTCTGAAAAAGATTACCAGAGTATTTTGACAAGGCAAAAAAACCCTAGCCCTGGTCTTAGAGATAAGAGAAACTTCTGGCTAAGATTTTCCCATGTAGTTCAGGTTTAGGTAGTCAGCATGGAAATTTTAGCTAAAATATCTAATGTTTGGTAAATGTGCTTGAAACATCTTAACAATAGAGCTGTCAGCCCCACCTACAAGAAGGGGTTTTGGCAGAAAGATCTAGGATTGAATGGGTATAAGGCAAAGCTGGGGAAATCATGTTGTTAACTATTTCCCAATGAGTCATCAACAGGTTTTTAAAAACTTTATAATAACAATAGTTTTTTAGAACAATGAGATGCTTTTCTTCAGAAAGCAGCATAATAATGAGGGAGGAGTGGAAATGCATGTGCTTTTCATCTGCAGGGAACACAAAGAGACTACCTAATGTAAAGCAGGCCTTAAAAAAGACAAATAAGCATGTTAGAGAAAAATACTAGAAGAATAAATCTGGAGAACAACGTTTCAAGTACACACAGAAATGCTTCCATATCTTCTGAAGTATATGAGCCAGGCAGAGGAAACTGCTCCCAGTCACGGCAGGGCTGATAGATCGGCTCGCATGCCCAGGACTGATAAATAGGTTTTGTGCAAATATCTTTCAGACTGCTTCCCTTTTCTTCTGATAAATATTTAAAAAGAGATTTGTCTCGCCAAGATGACTTTAATATGAGAAAGTGAGCAGGGAGCTTAATATGGATGGATCTGAAAGAGTTCTACAAACTTTTTGTTTTGTTTTTACTTTATTTTATACAGCGCGTAACTGGTATCACTTACAAACTCCCACAGAGAGCCTTTGCTGCTGCTGCTGCGGTTACAAACCACTGACAGTCAGAAATCTGAATGACTTCTGGTACTTTTATGGTCTTCCAGTTTCCCTTTTTTTCTCCTATAGACTCTGCTCTGTCTGCAGAGCCCTAGCAAGACGATAGCCCTGGCCCCACCCTGCTGGTGGAAAGTTCCTGGAAACCATCAATCAGAAGGAGTTGCCTTTAGCAACCAACAACAAATCTGCTTGAGTTCACAGTGGGGATGGAGAGTACATGGTTATTACTGTGTTGATATTCAGTTGAGAACTCCTGGCATCGGGAAGACTTAACCTGTAGGAGCTTTCAGAGGGCAAGAATTAAGTAATGTCTGTAGGGTGTGATGGGAGGCTCCTCCAGCCTGGCTGCACCCCCATCGTTGTCACTGAGAGCAGGAAGAGATCCTGAGCCAGTTTGGAAAGAAAGGACCATGAGTTGTCTGTCTCAGTTGCTAAAAACACCATCAGGCAGCCTCGCAGTCCTCAGCAAGGCTTGAAAAATCTGCAGGGGTGGAAATGTCCCAGTCAGCCTTTCTAATAGCCTGAATTATAGTATATTTTAATGTTCTTATTGCTGACTTGTTATGTAAAACCTTAAACACCTTGTCAGAGGAAGATATGTATGTCTATTAAAAGACATAGCTCTGTGTGCTCTCTCTATATTTTTGTATTGAAAAACCATATTTGCCTGTGGATATTTTATCCAGGTGCCCCACAGGTATGCTATCTCCAGGCTCACCTAGGAACACCTCCCATCCCTTCCCAGCATAAAGAAATGAGACAGCATGAGCTGCAAGGTTATGGAACACAGGGATGCACAAACAGAATTAGTAATTTGTAAACCTTATCCAGAGACCAGGTGCTGCCTTCCACCGAGAGGGGCTTTAAGAAGTGCAGCAGCCTCTGAGGGTGGGTGTCAGCACAAGGGTTGTGGATTCTGACTCTCCCAACCCAAAAAGTTTCCCTAGGTCAGGGCAGTGTGGGTTTCAGCAGCTGCTCTTGTGCTAGCACGTATGCCCTTGGGAACAGGAGGTGGAGAGGAAAAGGAGGAAATACATGAACATACACTTAAAAATCAGCTCAGGCTTCAAGGGGGAAAAAGCCAAAGAGAAGGATTTCCTTATTCCTCTCCTCCCCTAAGCCCCAGATGTGGTGAAGGGGCCTGCTGTGGTGTTGGAGTGAGACAGAGCTGTTGTTGTGCAGATCCCAGCATCACTGCTCATCCTGCCTTTGGGGAAGTTCAGCAATTTCAACACCATCTCTGGGATTTTCCAGAGGGCACAATTTCCCAGTTAGTCATTCAGTCTATTCTCCCAGTGCTCTTTTGAAAGAATCGAGGCATTTTCAGAGAAGTCATAGGGCATCATTGGCTTGGCTTGACATTTACACTGGTATGTTTTTATCAGAAGGCAGGGGAATGGCTTTCAGTGCTGGTAAACCTGAACACAGTGAATTTTGTTTTCTCTTTGAGAGTTTTAGAGCTCACTTCCTCAGACCTATTCACAATCTAAAAATAACTTTTTTCATCAATTCATTAACAAACCCCTATTGCAGTGCACCTTGTTATTGATGTTCTCAGTGGTATAAATAACTGCCCGACCACTTCTGCTGGACAATCAAATGCCAGAGCATATATTTATTTCATGATAGAGCAATCAATTTTTAATTTTCCCCCTCTTGTTTTGCAGCCGTCTAAAAGCTACAGGAATGCCTGAAGTCAGAGGAACTGCTGCCTACCAGAACAGATACTCCCTGAGTATCTGGTCTATCCTTTGGTAGGTCTCGGCGCCTGAACATTGCAGGGGCCATAAAGGCAAAAGTGGAAGAAACTAAAGTAAAATACCCAGTTTTTAATTCTTTGGAATTCCTGGTGATAGGGTGGTGAATTTTTACTTTAAAATAAATTCACTATGTAGTGAATGCATGCAGTAAATTTCCCAACAGATAAAGGGAGAGAGAAATATTAAACAATATTATTCTTAATTAGCAAGATGAACATTTTCTTCATCAAGCCCAGACTTTCACTCTGCCAGGCTAGGTGAGAAGGCACTCCTTGCTTTGAAGAGTTTGAAACCTAAAGAAACCAGAGAGTCTTCAAAGTCAGGCACAGTCCTCTTTTCACAGACAGATAAATTACACCCGCAGAAGTCCTGTGTCCTTCTGCACAAGATCACTCCTTTTTCTATAGTTTCTTTGAAAAATAAGATGGACTTTGCTAATTAGCAGCACTGTACACATGATCTTTTCTTTGGCAAGTGTGTTCCTTAATGTGCCAGTTAAAATAATTCATTTACCTTTGTCCCTTTCAGTTTATTTAGAGACCTCAAAGTACCTCAGCATACACACAGCAATAACTGATAAGGGAATGAAATTATAAACAATCCTAATTTGTATTATGCTGGGTACACCAAAAAGCTGCTTTTCCCTAATCTGCTTATTGCTTTTGTAATCCTCACTACAAGACCTGACAATCTCCTTAGAACATAAAGATAGAATAGAATCAAATGGGGTTGGGGTGAAGGAACAGGTTTAATAATTGAGGAAAATGTCATTCGAGGAAAGGCTAATTAATGAGCACACCTAGTTTCATCGGGTTCTGTGTAAAAGCTCCAAATGAGGCTGGAAGGGAGGAAAACGTGGTGACTGTTAGATGTAGATTATCAATCTACACTAGACCTAGGCAAAACCTGAGCCTAGGATGGGGGGACTTTGCTGTAAGAGGTCTACAAGGAAGCAGGCAGAGCAAAAGCAGCTTTAAGCCTCCAATCCAATTCAGCAAATACCCATTTCCCATTTGATTGCCCTAGTGCTGAGAATTCATCTGCTTCCAGCACAAGTAAATGTGGTTTTACTTCATGTGGAGAGGACTTTGTCCCTAAAATAGAACTTGTCTGTGTGGACAGCCTTCTTGCGATGCCATGCATAAATTCAGTCATTTCAACTCTGTTTTTACCATAGCTTTGAGCTACACCAATGTCTGTGAGTAGACACTGCCATGTTTGGGACAGCCCAGTTTCTTTGGTGGTTTTCCCATATACCTCTCAGTCCTTGGGAGAGACTGGAAATTAATTTCTGTTAGCCCTCTGAGTGCCAGTGTGGTAGATAAATACACAATGAGCAAACAAATGCTGGACTTAACGGCAAGCATAATCCATACCTGTGACTTGTGCTCAAGTAGATTTAAATGCATTCTGAATTGATTATTTTAGATTTTGGGGTGCGTTCCTTGCTCAGTACTATTTGCCCCTTGTAGTAAATCCACACCCAACAGGGATGAAGGAAAGAAAACTAACCACAAGAAAAAACCAACAGCACAGAAGTGACTGAGGCCAGTTCTAGGGAGAAGTAAGTTCTGGGAAGATTCATGCTCCTGGGCAGGCTCTGGGGATCTTATGGACCCTGCTGATCTGGCAGACCCTGTAGCAGATCCATGGGGGCAATGCTGGTGCTGTTTTTGCTTCCTCCCCTTGGAAGAGTTTGCAAGTAAAGGCCTTATGATGAAGGCAACATCTTTTTTTAGTGCAGTCTCCCTGAAAGCAGAACACAATTTCTTCAGCTTTGTAATTCAAAAGTATTTTAATTCTGTAATGGCATTTATTCTTCAGGCTGTGAATTGACCATAAATAATTCTCAGCAAGGACTTGTTGTTGGGACCATGGTATTTATTAGAGACAAGTCAGATAAAGTACCTCAGGCTAGACTGCAGCCCTTCTGGTCTCTGTTCATGGCAGTGAGGCAACTGGGAGGACATGAGGAGATGTCCCCACCCCAAAACACATCAAAGCTTTCCACACTGCTTCCTCGCTGCCTTGGCAACATGGCAGGGCTGGGAGAAGGAGAGGGAAGGACTTGGGCACAGCACAGACAGTAAACCTGCACCCAGGACAGCTGACAGCTTTGGGGACTTGGGAGCACACACACCAGTGGAGCTCAGCATATGGCACAAACCCAGAATAAATGCATAAAATAATCACAGTCACTGATTATGTAAAATAATCACAGTCACCTATATTTACAGGCATCTAAAAATAGTAGTGATTAAAGAAAACTGGCTTGAGTTGAGACAGTGCTCAACATTGTCATGCACACACCATGGATAAAAGAGTCTTCACTTCTTGGAATTCAGTGGTCAAACTGTTCTTTGCATCATTTTAAAGTTAATAATGTTCTCTATCCTCCAAACAGGAGTACTTGATTTTACTGTACAATCATTCTGACACCTGCATGCACTAACTCCTCTTTACCCAGGCCCGCCAGTGAGATCCATGGGGTGGGATGAGTCTTTGGTCACAGGAATAATTGCCTGAGTTTGATGTGGTATGTGTCACCACCTTTCACATAAAAAAAAGGCACAGATCCCAGCATTACTCAAGGTGAATTTGCCCTCTCTGATTTGAGTTTCCCATATACTTTATTAGTTTAAACATTTACAGTGAACATAACCTTACAGAAGAAGCCGTGGCACAATGATGAGGAAACAGCTGAACTGTTTGTCTCCTGGGACTAAATCCTAAGACACTTTGTAGGCAGGTATTGGCTCGAAGACTGATGCAGCAGGATAAAAGTATAGGATAATTTTACTGGAAGCAAAGCAGGCCAAGACCCAACTAAGCCACCAGTAATGTTGTCATTTTTTGTTACCAGGAGAAAATATATTCCAGTGATTACCAGTGTGAGTGTCTAGTGGTTATTAAAAATAAATCACATTCTTTCTGGTCTAGTTGAGAACTTTCTGAAATTCTTTTGCTGCAAAAGGGTGACTGATGTGGGATGCAGAATACTCCTATTTTTAGTCTTGTAACTATACTTGACAATCTTCGAAGAGCATTGATACGAACCAGAAACAGCTGGATCTTCTGTCAGCAAAATGGTAAAGTAGGTGGTGTGTAGTCATTGAATTAAGGAGCTTCACTGCTGCCCATAATCACTGATTGCATATTATCTAATGGCAGAAGAAGAGATTGTTAGCATCTGACAGTTTCAATTTCAAGTATTTTTAGGAGACATATCAATTGAAGCACTGATTAGACAGAAGTGGACCAAAACCATCAGCTGATTGCTTTTAGATGGTACAATCTATTTTTAAAACTAATGAAAACAAGGCTATAAATTTATTCAGCTGCAATTTCAGTCTGCTTGCGTGTTGTGATCTTGCGCTGTTTTGCAAACACCAAAGGAAACTGATTTATGTCAAATGACCAACCCCCTTTTCTCTCCTGTATAAATAGTTCCTGTAGCTGATTTCTACTGGGAAAGAGAAATATCTTTTATTTGTGTTCTGTGTATACAGTTTAGAGCAACTAGCTGCATTTAGGATACTTCACATTATTGTCTATTCTCATGACAAGTCAAGAAAAGTAGCTCAGCAAGCTCTGTTTTGAAAGAGACATTATGAACATGTCCAGAGCAGTGTCTACAGCTGGGTTCAAGTGCTGCATTTCCAAGGTCTTTCTCTGGGAAGGAAATTATGATTGATACTAATGCCTGTACACATTAATCAAAATGGGTATTTTCTTGACTGCCGATTCAAACAAAACCTCTGACACCGTTTCCAGTCAGCGTCAAGGTTCACAGCAGATGTTTGTTTGATGGCCTCTCATCTCCACTGCTGTTTAGAAAGTCCATTTGGAAGTAATAGCTCTATTTCCAACCACAGAAAGCCAAGGCAACATTATCAAAATCTTTTACCCTGGGCAATTGAAATGAAAGCCCTGAGGGGGAAGAATATGTAACCACTACATCCATTAGAACTATTTTGGGAAAATGCTGGGAAATAAATGTGTTTGTGTGCTGAAGATCCATTTGTCTCTCCTTCCCAAAGCTTCTGATATATTTTCAATGCTGCTGGGTGTTCAAACATGCAAACACTGGATGTTCTTAGTGTTGTGTAGTTGTAGCTGCTGCTGTGGTGTTTCATTCAGTAAGGCTACTTTGGTGTGTTGGAATAGGAAAATGGTTTATAATGTGACATTGGTCTGGTTTTAATGGCCTCTTAAGATAACCCCAAGTTCCTCACTCTTTTCAGAGTGTCTGAAACTGTTCCTGTAATGAAGCTAGTGAAAACTGTATATAAAGAAGTATTTAATAAAGAGGGCACTCACATGGTTTCCTTGGCCATCACAAAGGATGATTTTAGGTACTAGAGGCTCTCCATTTGATTTAATGTCCGAGTCACTGGTTCAAGCAAAATAGTCATTTAACCTTGACACAGCTCAGTTTAAACTTGCCTGTGTAAGTGGGAGAAAAACGGTTCAGTGGGGGACTTTAACGTGCTTTCGACCTTGTCTCCACCTGTGTGACCTGTGAAAGTCAGGATGCTGTCAGCTGGACCATGACTTCAGTATAGCTGTGCTATCAAGAGGGAGCTAATCCATAACAGCATTTGGCTCTTAATGCTGCCTTTCAGCCAAAGTGTTTCTCTGTGACCAATAAGATTCATTAGGGTCAGACAAAGACTTACTTTCCTATTGTTGTCAATTTTTTATTCCACAGAACTACAATAAGGTTTTAGGGAGGGAAGATAGTTTTTATTTTTCTCTTGGACTTCATTGAAAAGCTTTGGATTTTCATTGCCAAAAATGAGAAATAGTAGTAATAATAATAAATCTGGCTTGTGTGATTTTTTTATTACAAACAGCCCAACATTTATACATAAATAGGCATTTTCTTGCAAACAGCATGTGTTCCACCCAAGGTTTCTTTTAGGCTTCATAAGCTTTCAGGGCAGCTCTAATTCTTATTTCTGTCATATCAAGAGGACATCTGGGGCTCAGACAAACGAGATCTGGTGGCAGAGCCCCAAAGTGTCCTGTTCTCTGACATCTACTCTCGTGACTGAGCCTCTGCAGGAAGAATGACATTCATCAGTGCTCCCAAGACAGCTCCAATATTGGGAATAGTCTTTATCCTTGGAATAGAGAACCAGCCTGATAATGGTATATCTACTGAAAAATGCTGATGCTCTTTGGTTTTAAACATCCTCTGGAAAGATTCTGCTGCAGACCAAGCTGTTGGGCTGTGAGGAATATAATTTATTATTAGTCATATGTCTTTCTTCTGCTGCTGTCTACTGAACTCTTTCTTTAAGAAGGGATGCAGAGGAGAGGGAAATGTAAATTATGTTACTGTTGTCTTCCTGTCTCCCATCAGAGAAATGGCACTTGGCAATCAGAGTCCTTTTAACACAAACAGTCACTGGGCATTTTAAATAGCAGTTGGGCTTAGCTGGAACACATCATGCTGCAGTACCTGTGTAAACATTAGACCCTATCTGCCTATTGTGTAAATTTCCTCTTTGTGGGGCACCAGGAAGGGTCTATTTTCATACTTGCTCCTGCTGCTTTATCCCTTCTGTGTTTTCCACAAAAGTGTATTTTGTGCTTTGAGGTGATTTATTGCTGTGGCTTCCTCAGCCTCATTTGAATCAGGATTTAAATAATTGGATTTCCAATCTTTTCTTCCTATTTGCACTGCTGTTACATGCAAGCAGCTTATGTAGGATATAGGGCCTGTCACAGCTAGGAAAGAACATATTTTGAATATGATAATTTCTAATTTAGCAAATAGTGTTAATTTACAAGGATTACAGATTTTGGATTGTTGCTGGTTAGTGAAAACATCCAGGGAAAGATGAGTGCTCTAAAAAACTGAAACAGCTGTTCTTAATGTGTGTGTTTTTAGTGTGACTTGCCAGCAAGCTGTGCCAGCTCATTATTGTACATAGTATGATATACACATGGTAAAATATATATCTTAATACTTTTGCCTGAGGAATACTGACTAAAGACATCCCTTTCTCTTTGACTGGTAATCTCTACATATATTTTCTGCAAGTTCCAAGGCTTGTTATTCTGCCTCTTCCTAATTTATTGAACCAATGTAAGCTTCAAGTGTCTACCAGTTTATGGATGAATTTCATTAAAAATTGCAAGGATAAGTTTAATTTGATGTGATCAGTGGGAGACCGCGGCGGCGCGGGCGAGGTTCGGAGCAGCGGCACCGCGGGCGGCGGCAGGAGCCCCGGCTCGGGGTTTTTTTGCCGCGAGCGGACGCGCTCAGGCGACGCTGATCCTGGTCCCACGTGGCTCGGACCGCGCGAACAAGCACCGCACGCACCCGCAAAAAAAAACACCGGACACACAAATCCGCACAATTGGGACCGAACTTTTCTAGCACCGGGAGCACGCCCAAACCCTCTGGGGGCCACCCCGCGGTCCCACTAGCACTGGCAGGGAATACTCACGCCGTCCAGGGGACTGGTTGGCTGCTACTTTGTAAAGAAGTCCTCGTCCAGGACCGATCCACCAGGGCACGGTGGGTTGTTGATCCCACCCTACTGCTTCCTTGCCGACTAGAGCGTGATGAAGGGAGCAGAGGTAGATGAGAGTCCCAAAAGCTAATATAATCCACGCTAGTGAATTACCAGCTTCTTCGTGCTGTGTCAGACGTGGGAGGCAGACACTTGGGGTGCCACCTGAAGAAACGTGCTTCCTGGGCTGTTGGGGTCCATTCCGGCTAGCTATAGATCCTTGCCCACACCATACTTCATAGACGAAGGGAAAAGATTAGAGAAGCGCTCTCCTCCATGTGGGAAACGTTGTCCTTTATTCCAAGACACACATCAGACGGACAAACCCATGGGAGAAAAGAGAGGGCGTTCCCTGCAGGAGGGAGCTTTTATAGCCCCCGGATGGGGACAGAGGCAGAGGTACACAGACAATGGGACACCAGTGAGGAGAGGCGAGGGGAGGGGTAACCCAGGGGAGAGACCACCAGGTGGTACCTGGACAGGTGAGGGAAAGACCATGTGATAGGGGAAGGGGGTAACAAACCACATAATGTAACATAAGCTGTACAGTGCAATACAAAACTATTCTGTGCAAATTCCCAATCACCCAGTGCAAGAGAACAGCTAAACTGGTGCACCACAACACGAGACCAGATTTCACAGCAGAAAAAGTATTGCAGGGATTTGCATGAGTATATGGGAGTCACAAAAACATGTTCTTTGCCTGGATTTCAGGCTGTTTTTACCCACAGAGCTGGGACCTTAGAAGAAATGTAAAGAACCACATTCCACCGTGATGTTAGCTACTGGGAAGGTACTTGGCCCCCAGAAGAGAAGTCAGAGGCCAGAGGGGGATTCAGGGTGCCCTATTGGAACATGAGCAGACAGGAGACAGGTCAGATAGAGCTGGCACTGCTCCTGCAAGAAAAGGCAGTAATGGTCCAAGCAGATTTTCCTGGATCGTCTGGCTGCAACAGTCACTTCCACCAGAAAACACCAAGCTGCTTTCAGGAAAGTGTGCCTCAGTCCCTTAACTCCTTCAGAAAATGGCTTCTTTAGCTAATTCTAGCTTCCTATGTGGTTTAGACTCTGAAGTTTGGGAATGTTCTCTTTTTTCTTAGGAAATGTCTGCAAAGGTATCCACGAACTTTATCATCCCTCTCTGCATTCTCAGCCTATTTAAAGGGAGTGGAGAAAAGAAAAAGAAAAGGTAACAATTTAGTAATCCTGGAGGTGTACTGAGTGTCTAATGTGGAGTGCAGTCATCCACCCTCCCTTGCTGTTGAATTAACTCACTGTGTGTACCCAGTGCATAGAACAAATAATAAGAGCTCATGCTGAATTCACAAACAATGGCAGAGAAGCCTCCAGGTTGTTCCCAGTGCCAATATACATCATGCTAGGGAATGTTCTCTGATGTAATTGTACATCACAGGCCTTCCCTGTAGGACCACAGTGCCTGCCTCTACTCTGTTTCCTTTAAAAATACAAATCATGGATTCATGGTTTTTAGCATAACAGGCACTCCTCCCTGGGTCTTGGAAATGCAAGAGTTGGAAGTGAACACTGGTGTAAGAGAGACACAGCCTCCAAAAATAATTTTCCTGTACATTTGGGCTCTCCCTATTGCAATGATGAGATCCTAGACTTTTTTTGGACACCTTTCCCTGAGGAGTTGTGAGCCCTGGGAATGCTTGAATAGCATAGGGAATAGGGAGCTTGGTGTGCTCTCAGAGCCTGGGCTCAATCTTTGCAGCTGGTTCTGTGAGGAAAGGCTGGGTGAGAGCAGGGGGTTGTGATTCTTGAGCAATGCCTGCTGTTATTTTCAAGTTAAATGTAGTTGTCAGTACACTTTGGGAATGATACTGATGCATGGACATGGCATGGAAGTGAGGATTGAGAAAATTAAAGATATCAGAGGGTTTATGCTATGTTGTTAATCACCTAGCAAGTAGTACAGCCTAAGAAGTGCCTGTAACTTGTACAGGGTGCATGGTGTCAGGGTCTTTCAGGTAAGAATAACCAGGAAAGCATGGTGATAACATTATATGCTGGATGGGGCCAGTTTTATTTATTGTGGTTTTGTGGTTTTGTTTGTTTGTTTGGTGGTTTTTTCCTTTTTTTTTTTTTTTTTTTTTTTTTTTTTTTTTTTTTTTTTTTTTTTTTTTTTTTTTTTTTTTTTACAGATTTAAGGGTGTGTTTTGTTTGTTTATTTTGTTTTGGGTTTTTTTCCCCCTTGTTCTTTTCAATGGCAATAGATTATCTATTCATTGCCTCATCTGGAAGGCATTTATAATGATCAGTGTCAATATTTATGATGAAATAAAGCACTCTAAAATATGGTTTTGCTGAGACTATTTTTCACCTGGCATTAATTCACTGAGTGCATAATACAGTCAGATGTGTTAGCCAAGAATAAATTCAGGCCTCAGTGTAGGGCTAAAGATGTTTAATGTATCTTGACAGTCATTAAGTAGTTGGTAATTCATTATTTTCCTTATTAATCAATTCCTATTTATGGCAAACTATCAAAAATTCCATATTATAACATGGAGATTGAGATCATACATAATGGCTCTTCCACTAGAGACAGCCATGAAAGGACTGGTGAGACTAGAACAAATTACAGTTAATGATAAGACTCTTTCTCAGAGAATTAAACACTTTAATTGGTCAATCAGGTTGGGCATTTGAGAAAGGAAGACTTGCAATTATGTGAAAGCCTGCCTGCTGTACTTTGGCAGCCTTATGGACCTCTGGCAGTTTTTCATCAGGATATAGATTTGTCATCATGTTCCAATCCTCACAGCTCCAGCTCACCAAGAATGAAAGCTGCTTCTTGACCTCGTGGGGGTTTGGGATTCCTTTGGAGGAAGGAAGCTGGTAGATCAAGATTTGGTATTGATGCATTGCTGTCTTGGGGTACAATTCATTCTCAATCTTTGTGTATCAGCTGGAGCATCTTTTGAAGGATTAAGTGAGGTTTGATTCCCAGACCCTTCTGCTTAAGGGTGAATGTCACCTTCACTGCAAACATGTGAGGCAGTGACATCAGTTCCTTGTGAGTTTTGCTGCAGCACTGAAGTCAGGGATGACTGGGTGGCAGCACTTGCTAGCAGTGCTTGAAGACATGGGTTTTGTCCTATGTTCTCATTTTTCAGGTGAGAGTAAGTGTGTATCTTACATCTAATTCATAAGAGATCACTGAACATTTGCTGAAGACCCAGCACGTGCAACAAAATTCATTACATGTGCTCCTGGGGAAAACCTTTCTCCAGTCTGCCTAAGTTGGGCTCTTGTTAAACATCAACATAACTCCATGTAGTGTTCTGCCTTGTAAGTTTAGTTTGTCATGTGTTCAGAGAAGGTTTCTCTCTCAATTCGTGTTTTACCAGTCTGCTCTTTACACTGCCCTGGTTGTCTAGGCTTTGAGGTGCTAATGCTGTGTTGTGGCTGCTTTTAGTAGGCTGTTACAGCATCTGTAACAAAGCACCATTGTGCAGGTTTCTGGGTGTCCCACATGAATCACTGAGCTGGAGCAGCTGTTCTACATCAAAGAAAGTTCTGCCTTCTCTCCTCTGGAGGGTTTCATATTAGAAGTGAGGTAGGATTTTGTTCAAAGCAAAACAAGACTCTACCTTGCAGTAGAGAGCAGTTCTTGCCTGGTGGTTGTGGGGAGCACGCTATGCTTTAGGCCTGGCTAGTTACTGTCAGCAATGATTGCACTACACCAGTGAAAGTTCACATTGCGGGCTTTGAGCTGTGCTTGTTCAGAGAGCTTAAAAAGTGAGCTCTAGAACCACAAGGGAGACTTAGCTTTTCCCCACACGGGAAGGAGGAACAAGAGAGGGTTGCTCCAAGGACACCACAGAAGCCTCTGTGCTGACCTGAGCAGTCTCATCCATTGTCAGGGTCACAGCCCAGTCTGTGGCTTTGGACTAGGGGACATAGAACTGTTTTGGGTCAAGCATGGAAGGCTGCAGAAAAAAGATGCGTGGAATATAAAACTTTGCAGCTTGGAGAGTTTAGATGTCAGGAGAGAAAGAGGAGCTGGACCTTACACCCTACCACTCACACAGACTTGCCATGGCATGGCCAGGACCAAGGCGCTGTGAAGGCAGCAGGTGTTGTCCTGGTAGCTTAATTTTGCTACATTATCCTCTGGGATTGATGAGGGGCCACATATCCTCACTTTCCCCAGGCAGATGAGTCTTTCATGCAGCTCTCAAACCATTTAGAAAATGAGGTGTTTGTGGGTCCTGACAAAAAGCAGTCGCCAGTGGCCAGTGGAGAAAAGCCTTCAGCGATGACAACCCCAGAGAAAACCCGTACCAAAGTGGCTTTGTTCTCTGCTGCCTTTTCCACAGAACAACTCACTGTTTCCTACAGACTGTCATTTCTTTCCACTCCCTACAGAGAAGCCTTCTTTCAGCTAAGCAGAGCAATGTTGAGGAGAGGTCCTTCCCAAACCATGCCAGGACCTTGAGGAGAGGGCACACCCTGATAAATGGGGCTGTGGCATGGCTGCAGTCACTCCAGGGGCAGCAGCTCTCAGGGAGTGAGGGGGGACTTCTTGTAGGGGATAAACATGTGTCCCTACATGAGAGAAATCCCAGCCCATCACTGGATAAAGCTGGGGTTTGTGCCAATGCAGGGTGGAGGAGCAATGAAGGCATCACAACCTCTTTCAGGACAGCTGGCAGGAAACCTGTGGAGGCTGAGGGACTGAAGGGGAGCCTCCATGCTGCTGGGCTTTGCCAGGAAAAGAGCGTAGGCACCAAAATAAGGACATCATGGTGCCTTGAAGAAGGTAAGAAACCAACCTTGTCAGTGCTGAAACAGAACACTGGCCAGCTGAAGAGCCCTGTGTCTGCCCTTACCCAGACCCTGAGTCAGCCATGCTGCCCTTAAAATCCAGCTGCTTGTCTGGTTGCCAACCAGACAAGGGTCTCCTGAAGAAGGAATCTGCCTCCTCTACATCTTCCGAGAGGGCAGTTCCAGCTGCCCCGTGTTCCCGGAACCCTCTTTCCCAGTGGGAAGTGCTGGCAGCAGCCTGGCAGTGCAAACATCAGTGGGCAGCAGGGCTGTGCCATTGCTCCCAGCAATGCTGACCCATGTAAGCCCCTTCTTTGCTCCAGCCTTTAATTCCAGTCTCTTTGGGAGCTCAGGTTTACTTAGGTACAAGAGAGTTTGTTGGAATTCGCCATAGCTTATTCACCAAACATTACAAATATTATTAAATTAAATGTAAATGCTTTGGAAATACAAATGCCAGCCTGTGTTTTTATCTCTCCTGTGTTGCTTAGGCATACAGGAGACGGGAGCTGGCTCAGGGTAGGGATCTCAGGAGTCTCTGAGCTTTTCGTGTCCTGGCATTTAATACCCATAGCCACGCTTCTCATATTTAGCTGATAAATTGGCCCTGCACCAAGAGAGCCCAGGTTTACTCAAAATATCCCAGCCTTGCTCATTATTGTGATAAATCCATACTCCAGGCTTGCTGCCAGCTTGAAAGACTGGGTTCCCGATCAGCAAACTTTGATGACAACCAATTCAATATAACTTGCTATATTAGCCGATGAAGTGGGAATGAGCCCCAGGGAGATGAAGGCAGAACTTCTGTTAACAATTAGGCAAAACTGCTGCCTTCATGCTGCATTTGCATGAGAAAAAGCTGGACATGAGAAAAAGGACTGGGCCTTCACCTTCTGTTCTTCCTCTACAAGAGGTGCATGTCACCTATCAACTCTGACCTTTTGGCTTTGCCTATGAGGAATATGTCACTGCTGTACCTTAGGATATGTTTGAGAACTCCTCTTTTTTTTTTTTTTTCCCTGTAAAACACAAATACTTCCTTGAGCTTTAAAGAGCAAATTATTTCTTGACTTGTTCTATGTCTTCAGAAAGTACAGGAGCATCCACAAGGTCATGCTGGTCTCAGTTTCATACTGTGCTAGAAAATTGAGGGGTGTCCAGGTGAATTGTTTTCAGAGGTCTCATGTGATTTGAACTTGTTCTCCTCATTGTATTTGTCTCTTCTTATCCATTTTTGCTGTTAGCTCACTGTTTTTCCTGCCCAGCTAGAAGCAGTTCCCCACAGCTGCCCATTGCCACGCAATGATCCTGGTAAAGAAAACGTTATATTGTCTTCTTCTTCCCCACTGTGGCAAGCAGGAAGTTTGGCAGATGATGTTTCCTGACAGGAAGCTGATGCAGGACATAGGAATCTCTGTTATCTCAAAAAAATCACCAAGCAATGCAATTTAACATGAAAATACTTTGGTGTGATTGACTCCAATTGTTATTCATAGTATGATCTCACATTTGCATTGTTATCTAGGAATGAAATTGTCACCTCTCTGTTCCCTGTGAGATTTGTGATTGCCTTTCAGGCTGGAGAGTCAATTTAAATTGGAGGGCCAGTTAATAATGTACAAGATAATCAGTTTCACATGGCTGTTCTCAGAGATATTAAGGAAGGTATCAAAGAAAAACCATGTGACACAATTAGAGTCATACAGAAGGATTTGGGATCAGCACAGTATCTTTGGTATTGTTATAGGTAAAAATTGATCCAGCCAATTAAATAAAAAATAAAAATTAAATTTATTCACGACCGATATACAGTCCCGATCACCAACAAGCAAAAAGTAGCGCCGACCCCGGGATCGGAGCGGGTGAACGATGATCCAGCCTCTATCGCACCACATCCCCCTGTTCACCACCAAGGCCTGGCAGAGTTGGGTTTTTATACTCTTTTTCTTGCCCTCAGCGGAGTCCCTTTGTCCCCTCCTGGAGTCCTCCACATTCATGCAGTGTCTGTTCTCTGTCCTGCGCTGGACAAAGCCATGTCCAAGAACTGATGCATATCTGTCTCCAGTTCCCAGAGTCCTTCATTCAGATGTATGTCCTTGATGGTCCTGTCTGTCTGAGGTGGACATCTACATGGGCCATCATCACTGGGCCTTTTCTTGTTCATGCCATCGGGAGTGCCCATCTCCTGTGCGTGCTAGGTTTTCTTCCTATGTTAATGATGCACCTCCTCCTCGGCTGTGAGCTGTCCTGCGTGGCAATCTCCCTCTCCCTTCGGCTGGCATGATCTTAAAGCTTTATTTTATATTACATTAATAATCTTACATGTCCAGCACGAATTACCACCTTATTCATAACAGTATCTACCTGGTAATTATTACTATGATTCCCTGGCTTAATTACATTTATACCTGCAAAATTACAAGATAATTATGCTTGAATTTATTTCAGGAAACTAGGAATTGCATGGTTTGTTAACAACAGACAAGTAGAATATAATTGGCAAACACGACATGGTTATTTGTGCAACATCTGAGAGCACGTTTTATTACTTCTAAGATCCAAGATTGTTGTGTGAGAGGCAAGCATGAACTCCAGCCAGTTTAGCACCTGGTAATAGGAAAGCAAAACACCAAGGAAAAAACTGTACTGTAAAGCAGCTTGGCAGTTCTCCAGGGCTGGAAGCAAAATCTTAAAAATTAGGGTTTAGAAATGTAACAATTTTCTACACCCTATTTTCCTTTCTATTTGTGATTTTTTCTGTCTTTTCTGGGCTGAGATGATAACAAGCATTTTTACCTTTTGCATATATTTTAGGCTTGACTTAGAAGTATTTTCTGTGATTGCAGCTAGCTGGCCTTTGATCACCTGAGCAGTTTCCATGTGAAACAGAGGGATAGAAATCTGGCCACCTTATTCTTTGGGTTCAAGGGAAGACAACACATTCTGATGGCTAGGACCCAGGGCAGAACATAACACACTTGCATAGGGTTTTTTTTTGCCCTGCTTCTGGAGGGATTGCCTTTGCCTCCTGCAGTCAGATGCTCTCTCTCTCTGCTGAGACCCTGCCTAGCACACTGCTTCTCCAAGCTCAGTTAAGCCTTCTGGGCTCAGGTAAAGCCTAGAAAGGGTAATAAAGATGCAGTGAGAACCCAGTCAGTGATGGGGATGTTTTTCTCAGTTAATTGGCAGTAGCAGTGAACCATGTACCCCAGGGCTGCATTCTTCAGACACTGATCAGGCAGGTTTTGCTCCAGAGTCAGGGGGCATTTGGTCTGACTGGCACATGAAGGATTCAGCTTAGCTCCCATAGAATCAACAGCACTGGTGTGGTACAAAAATGTCACTCATTTGAGACTCCAACCATCACCTGCGCTGGGGCACCAGCAGTTTTTCTAGGAGTTGCCTTGTACCTATGGTGCTTTTCTAGATAAATATGAAATTTTTGCACCTTGGCTTTTTGTTCCTTGCATACTTATTTAAAAAAATTAAAAATATAAAAGCAAAAGCCTCTTGAAACTCATAAGCCTTTTCCTTGCCAACTAGTCATGTAGAGTTGCCTCCAGGTTTGCTGAATGGCCTGGGACTTCAAGAATATCAAGCAGGCGGTTGAAGTATCCGGTATCAGCATAACCCTGGGCATTTCTACACATCCTGAGCTTTCTGTACACATCTGGTGTGAATATTTCTTGGTGTTTGTGTGCAATAACAGCAATTTCACTGTGTGATGGCACTCTGCAGCATTTGGAAAGAATTGTTTTTACAATGGCAATGTTTCATTTCACCTAGAAAACTTGAAATAGTTTCAAAAATATTTAAGCTTTGTGGCTAGGCACTGAGTGGATAAGCCCATATACCTCCTACTGAGACTACTTAAGGATAGGGGTACCAGGAAAGTGAAGAACTTAGTTTGATACACAGACAGTGTTAAGAATAACAGAAATTAAGAATTCTGAATTCTTTGCGGTAGAAGAACAAGGCTAGAAACAAATTCTCCTATGGCAGAGCTCAGTGGAAGACAATCATAAAGAATTAGGATTATCTGTTACAAAGCAGAGATTTTTTCCAAAAGTGTTTGAAGAAACCAGATTGTTATGAACAAAAAGTTGTCTATTTTTGTTTAAGGTTACAGAGCTAAAACCGGTTAGACCAATTGCTGTTAAATTAGCTTAATTGTTAAGAGCTCTTCGTCAATTGCCCGTTAATGGTTGGTGATTTAGCCATTGTCCTCCCAATGCTTGCCTGGGAGCTACACCTGGACATGCAGCCCAGGAGAATAGGAGTGGCCTGAGACCACGTATGCAGATGAGGAATGCACTGCTCCAAAATTTTCCCGTTTTCTAGGAAAACCCCTAAAAACAACGAGCCAATATAGAATTAGGGGACCCTAGGTGATGTCTAAGGATGGGCATGAAGTCCAGTGCTTGTTTGGATCCTTTTTGCTTCTCACCCTGACCTGAAAGGATGCTCACTATGGAGGGGACCCGAAGTGTTGGACCGAAAAGCAGGAATCTGCCAATCTCCCGTGAGGACGCAGTCCCCAGCTCTGCCTGCAGACCAGCGGACAGAGCTGCATCACCCTCCTCCTCCGTGCCACTCTTGGGGACAGCGGCGGCATGGGCGCGACCCGTCGATTTCTCCCCACCTGAGCTGAATCTCTTTAATAAAGGCATTAAAAAGGAGAAAGATCTCCTGCCCATTTATTTCACAGATGACTTCTGAGAAAAATGTCTTTTTATTTGAAAACAGTTTTTCTTCCCCTTCAGGAAAAGAAGCATAAGAGGGATTTAAGCAAACCCTACCTTGTGAACTTGCCTATAGTAGCACCTTCAGCATCTGAATAATTCCTTTGGTTAAATATTCTATATAGCAATGAGCTGAGCTATGTGACACAGTTGTCTCTTTGCAGTATGTATTCAACCATGCCACTAAAATTGGGAAAGATCCTGGGCCAAAATCTGTGATCCTCAGTGTTAGGGATATACTTAGTAATTCGTGCCGATAAAATATAGACTTCTATAATGTATATGAACCAAACTGGCTGTACAAAATGGGGCTAGGGATTTCATTCTCAGGATGGCGAAACCGTGGCAGACTGGCAAGGGAATACCATGACATTTACATATGAAGGAAACCTCGGCTGCACAGGAGATGGTCGTTCACTGGGGCATGTATCCAGAGATACATGCCCAGAGATGATGGCCCGCAAAGATACCCATCTGAGATAACCAGGGCCATCAACACCTGCCACCTGAACACAGGATTCCAGGAACTGGGGAGAAGCATTAATCTATTCCCAGATGAAGGCTTTGTGCAGCTCAGGCTGAAGAAAAGAACCAACTTGAATATGAAGAACTCTAAAAAGAGACAAAGGGACTCTGCCGCGGGCAAAATAAAGAGTATAAAAACTGTCCCCTCGGAGCAGCCAGTGTGGACGAGGGGGATTTGGTGTGATAGAGGCCAAATCCACGTTCACCCAGCCTATCTCCCGGGGGTGTTGCGCTGCCAGTTTGATTGTTGGCTCTTGGGACTGTATCACGGTTGCCAACAAAAAGAATTTATTTTATTTATAAAAAAAAGTTTTTATTAGAATTGGTTATATTTCATTTTTACCTATAACACTCAGGCTAATATTTTACATAGCTTTTTTTTCCTTAATTCCTAAAGTTTCCAAATGTTAAAATTAAATTTAAACAAGCAGCAGTTTTTAATCTTCAGTGACAATGTGTAACTTGTTTATAGTGTGACTGTCTCTCCACTGCTCCCCAAAAGAAGAGCTCGAGTCTGATAGGAGAGGACTCAGTCCTTGCTGAACAGAAGTTCGGTGTAACTATATTTATTCAGAAATTTAGACTGGGGCTGCCACCCTGCAGCAAGTAGTTTGCTTGCCATAAGTTGAGCCGGGAAGTCAAAAGGCTCCTCCAGAGTCACAATAGGGACACTGCCCCCAGCACTGGGTTTCAAGAGAGCAGGATGGTGCACATTTTTTCAGAGCAAAGGAGCAGTGACTTAAGAAGGTCCTAATGCCAAGAACGATTTTCCTCTCAGCCAAATGAGTGCTTCCAGCAGATTTGTTAAGAAACAAAGAAGGGAGGATCTAAGTCTGTTTGCACCCACTTTATTTTCTTTTACTCTTTGTCTCTTTGCAAATTGGTGCGTTTTAACTGAACAGCAAAGACTGCTGCTTTTGCAGCACACCTATTGTATAAATCATCTAAACACATCTATTTTCTAAATCCTGGAAACTAACCTGCAGGCTAACAGAACTGCACAAGACTCACCGAGGAGTGGGCCAGAAAGCCCTACTAAGTGACATCCTGCTTTCACTGACACAGGATGCAAAAGGTGCTGGGAGAAGCAGGGATGCAGGAAGGTGACAGAGAGCTGCTTGCCCTGCCCCTTGCCACCATGACAGAACCAAATTAGGGTATCTGGGAGATACAGCAGCACTGGTTACACAAAGCTTCAATGCCTGCTCCACTCCCAATTCCCAATGCTAGTGATTTGTGCTTTCACATTGTTCACTAGAGTTGATTCCTTAAAAAAACCCAAAACTCCCCACAAATCCCAAACCACACACACAAACAAAACCAACATCAGTTTATTTATCCTAATTCTCCTCCCCCAATATCAGGCATGAGAAAGCTTTTCCAGCAACTGAAATTACAGGGCCAAGTACTGCAACTCCAGCACCAAGTGGGAATTCAAAGAGATAATTGTTTACAGGTCCAAAAAGTAACCTTGCCCTTAAAACAGGCATCTTCTGTGCCTCCTGATCACACTGTTGTGGCTAGCTTTCCTACAGAAGCAGATAAGCACAGACTAGTGGAACTGAACTGCTGTAATGGTGCCAGAGTGTCCAAATGGCCACACTCTTAAATGCCGAAGTACAAGACACTCCCTAGAGTGCACAATTTCACTTCATATTATTTGTCAGCTGAATCTCTGCACCACCAGGTCTCACTAAGCCATCTTTGGCACTGACTGGCCCAAATTCAGCTGTTGTGATGGATTGCTAAACAGCCACACCTGTTGGGGCACCTGCTAGAGGTTAAATTTTCCTCCCTTGTACATGGCCAGGTGGTGTTGTCATCTCTGAGGTAGAGAGAGTCAGGAGCCTTTATCTGGTCCTGGAGTCCAGTTGTGATGTGAAGCTGCTTTTTCCTTTTGGGTGTTTTCTCTGAGTATGTCACACTTTACTAACACTGGGGATATAAGATAGGGAATGATTTTGCCTGACTGTAAAGTTGCTTTTATTTTGTGCACTTGCTTGTAGAGGTGTGTTGGTGTAGGGAGTAGGTGCTCTTGCCTTTTCTCAGAGAGTGTGTGCTGACACTGCTGAATTTTACTTATGGATGACTTGTCATAGGTGCTTTACAAAAAGAATATATAAATAACCTCTCAGTAAGTATCTTTTGATGAGACATAGTTCAAGGTGACGTAACACTTTATGTAGAATTTAGTTCTGCTTGTGCTTTTACTGCAGGAAGGAGGAGACTTGTCAGGGCTGAGGGAAGTGTTGCTCTCTAGATCCAGGTCCTTTCATCCAAGGCAACTTCTCTAACTGTTTTTCTGGAGCTCTCAAAGAGCTAAGGAAGCCATAGCTCCGGTGGCTGCCCTAGGCATGCCTCTGTGTGAATTTAAACAAACTCTTTTCCTTTGTGCATTGCTCTTTGAAAGGAAGGAACTGAAGCCTCTATTCTCCATGCTTTGATGTTCCTTCAGTGCTCAAATGTGCACTTAAAGAGCCTTCACACTTTCTTCTTCTCAGGAGTGGGCTATTTGTGGCTTTATTTCTTTTGATAAATCCAGTAGCCCAATAGGAACTGACTTGTAGCACCAAATAGCTATTGCTTAGGACCTGAAATTCACAGTATACATATTTTGGGCTACTCTCAGCCTCATCCAACAGGCTGAATGTCTATTAGTAAATGGAGCTGATCATTCTGTTCAGCTGCACTTAAAAGGAATCTTCTCTTTGTGCTCTCAGCCTCTCTGTGCTATCAGCTAATGCCATAGTGAGAGGGGTGATGGGAAAGCTGCTTTTTTGGGAGCATATCTTCTGTTCTGACCACATCTAATATAGATTGACCTTTATGGTCAGCATGCAGCATTACTTCCCTGGAGCCCACCTGCTGATGGGGGTAAAATAATGCTGGACTTGGAGCTAGTAAAAGGTTTAAAATCCCTCTTTCACTCATTGATTCAAAATGTATCCAGGCCTCTGCATTTGTTACGGGTTTGACTTCAGTGGTTGCTAAGGGAAGAGCAAGTGTTCACTCTGAGGAAAATGAGAAAGCAAATTGTTTGAACAACCTGAAGTGAAGATAGGAAAATCTCATGTATTATCGTGGTGAATTTAGTAATTTTGTTTGAAAGGTGATGTGATGCTCAATTAATTAGTGTTTGCTAAGTGTTTTAAAATTCTGTGAAGAAGTTAACTGAGATTTGTAGAGCTTGCTAATGGCCTTATGCTGTAAGCTTTCAGGGCTAGATCATTACTTAAACTGAGTGCTAGAGCTGTTTCATTAAAGGGTCTGTCAGCATTTACGTTATTGAAAAGTGTTTTAATATTAATTCTTGTTCCTGGTGAGCATAGTGGCTGATATGAATAAAAAGTTATCTATTTTTGTTTAAGGTTGCAGAGTTAAAACCGGTTGGACCAGTTGCTGTGAAGTTAGCCTCATTGTTAAGAGTTCTTCTTCAATTGCCTGTTAATGGTTGGTGATTTAGCCATTGTCCTCCTGATGCTTGCCTGGGACACTGCAGCACCAGGAGAATGGGAGTGGCCTGAGACCTCGTATGCAGATGAGAAATGCATTACTCCAAATTTTACAGTTTTCAAGGAAAACCCCTAAAAACAACGACCTAACATAGAATTAGGGGACCTAGGTGATGTCTAAGGATGGGCGCGTAGTCCAGTACCTGCTTGGATCCTTTTTGCTTCTCACCCTGACCTAAAGGATGTTCACTAAGGAAGGGACCTGGAGTGTTGGACCGAAAAGCAGGAATCTGCTAATCTCCCGTGAGGATGGAATCCCCAGCTCTGCCTGCAGACCAGTGGACAGAGCTGCATCATCATCCTCCTCCGTGCCACTCCTGGGAGCGGCGGCGGCGTGGGTGCGACCCATCGACTTCTCCCCACCTGAGATGAATCTCTTTAATAAAGGCGTTAAAAAGGAGAAAGATCTCCTGTCCATTTATTTCAGTGGGAATGCATCCACCTGGACTGAGGGGTGTTCAAGCTCTTATTAGTCCTGGAACTGCCTTTATCAGTCTGGTAAATGACAAAAACTTCTTCCCTACTGAGATGTTTGGTTGTGATGGGTTAACTTGCTAAGGCACAGGAGCTGAAGGTGGGAAGACAATGTGAGAGGATGAAGTTAGTAGAGATAATCTAGTATTGGGTTTTGTTTGGGTTTTTTAAGAAAATACACACAAGAATGAAAACCTGAGGTCGAGGGGAAACGAAAGAGAGGTCTTTGGAATGTCACTAATTCAAGCTGCAAATACTGCGACAAAAGTTGTGTACTTGGAACTATTTTAACTGGGATGAGTATTGCCAGGTTCAGGTTTTCCATGCTTCCTCCTGAAACCTCAGGGTTAACTTCCTCTTTAGTCAGCTTTTGTTTTTCAGTTGAAACCTCTAAAACAACAATTTGGCAAGAGAAATCTTTCCTGTGCATGAATTCAAAAAGAACAAGCAAAGCATAAATTAGCATTTGTATTAGAGAGACACTCAAGAGAATGGCATTAGTCACAGGACAAAAAGCCCTGTGTGTGTTTCGGTGGTCACCTTGTTGATCCATAAGACACTCTTGACACTGACAATGAAAGCCCAAAAAAAGGTGAAGAAGTGGTTCTATGTTTAGGTTTCTGACTTTGCCCTCTAGAGACCTGAGTATTACCCTCCATCCCTTTTTCCTTGGGCAAGCAAGAATAGCTTTAGAGCACAGCTGGGAAGGGAAAAGCCAACTGTGAGGCCACAAGTTCTCATTAGTAAGTGAATATTGATGACTTCTGCAAGAAATTAAGGTCATGGAAGTCTGTGTTGACCAGAGTCCTCACACGAGTGTTTTGCAAGCTGTTTTTAAAACACCATCGACATACTGGGAACAACGATGGCTTTGCTTTCTCCTTGTGCCTGGATGCGTGGCAGGGACTGACTTAGCCCGAGGACAATGTGAATTCTTGTCCCCTGTATTTAGGATCTCTGTTTTCTGCTGAAAACTGAGCTGCTCCTTGTCTTGGATGGTTGCAAACTAAAATAATAATGGATTTTAACACTCTGGTAATGGTTGTCACTTTGGTTCCTTGTGTAGACAGACAAGAGGCTGCTGGGGAAAAAAATTTAAATATTCTTTAGGATCATCTTGTGTCAGGGGAGGCTTTTAATTTTAAAGTAAGCTCATTTGCCTTTTAAGCTTACTCTGACACAGCCTATGTGCTATTTCCTTTTATTTATTTTCATTTTTGCAGCCATTCACTTTAGGAGACTCTGTGGGAGCCATGCAGGAGTCATGTCAGTAACTGCTTAGGGGCTTTTTGGGTTTTTTGTGTGTGGTTTGTTTTGTTTGAGAACACTTAAAATTGCACAAGGTGAGATGAGAGCCAAACTTGTTTATCAGGAAACCTGTTGTTTTCTAGAAATAGGCAGATAGGAACTCTGTTTCTGTATGCATGTTTTAAAGGAGCTGATGCAGAGTGACAAGGCTCCAACCTCCCCTTGGAGGCACAAGATCTGCTAGTGCCAAAAGCAGGAGCATTGACTTTAACTTAATGATCTGAATGGGAACAGCAGAGGCAGTGATCAGCATTTGCTGGGTTTAATACCTTGCACAAACACAGGGATATTAAAAGTACATAGAATAAAAAAGCAGGCAGAAGACTACTGGGGTCTTCCTTCATACAGTAGACACAGGATGAGTCTCAGTGTTCCTCTGTGTTGTCTTGTCACTATAAACAGCCCTGGGAAGTCACTAGTACAGCTCTTCTGAATACATGACACCCTCATTCTACTCTTCCACATCCCCTATGGTAAAACCCAGTGCTCATCAGTAACTGGTTTGACTTCAGGTGCCTTCAGGAGTAGAAACAATGAGAACATGACTTCAGGCTGTGTGCGGAGTAAAGGAGCAGCACATCTGAAGGAAAGATATGATTGTTAACACTAATGTTGCAAGCTTCTAGATAAAATGGGATTGGTCTTTTGCAATACACTGTGTGTGAAAGTGGAACACAGAAATGGGTGGGGTTTGAGTTAAATTAAATTTTTTTTGTGGCTGTTTCTCTCTTCCCCCCCCCCGCCCCCCCATTTCTGTTGTGGACTTGCGCCCTCTTGGCATTTCCGCAATACAACACAAAAGCAGAGGCACCATTTTGTCCCTGAGTCTGCCATTCTACTTTGGAGGCAGGAGTATAGTTCTGAGATGAAAAACTCCGATGCTGGTGACATGTTCAGGTGTTTTATCCTTTCCCAGTGGAAGCATTCATAGAGGCTGGGGACTGCCTGCCACCTTGGAATGGGTGTCAGCAAGGATGTTGTTACCTGGTAGGAGGTGCTCCAAATCCAAGGTGCTTACTCTCTGTGGAAGAGGATAAAGCCTTTTGAGAGGAGCCATGAGAAATGGAAGATTCTCAGTGACAGAAACAAAATTACTGGAGAGGAAGAACCTGGTGAGCTGGGACTGTGGGCTTGCACTAGCAGCAAGCCCAGTGGAGCACTGGCAAAGCAGTGCTGGCAAACTGGCTGCTTTAACCATCCCTGCTGTCCATCTGTCCTGAGGAGCAAAAACTCCTGGATGGCTGCCAGGACAAAGTTTTGGCACCTGTACCAGGGTGACACAAAGGCCTGGCTGGTTTGCAGCTGGTGGTGGAGGGTAAGCAGGGCAGGGTGGGATTTGCTTATTTTCTGCCTTCTCATCAGTTGGTTTTCTTGGCGGTTCCTTTGCATGTATAAACATTTCCTCCCTGTGTTCTTCTGCATTTGTTTTTTCCCCTGGTGAATTGATGTTGCTGCTGTTATTGAATGATTATGGGGTTTTTTCCTCTTTATTTTTGAACATGAAGTGTTAGGAATATGATAGAAATTCATGCCAATGGAATATAGATATATGTATCAAACATGCTATTAAAGGGGGGACCAAGGTTTAAACCTAGGATGACGAAAACGCAGCTGGCTGACAAGGCTGGAACTCGGCATTAACATCCAAAGGAAAACTTGGCTGCACAGGAGATGGTCGTTCAAGATGGCAGGTACCCGAGGATGCCCAGGGATGATGGCCCATGAAGATACACATCCTAGATAACCAGGGCCATCAACACCTTCCACCTGAAAACAGGATTCCGGGAATCAGAGAGGAACATTTGTCTCTTCCTGGACAAGGTTTTGTGCAGATTTGAGTGAAGAAAGAAACCAACATGAATATGATGAACTTTGAAAGGAGACAAAGGGACTCTGCTGCGGGCAAGAAAAAGAGTATAAGAACTGTCCCTGCGTAGCAGCAAGTGTGGACAGAGGGGGATTTGGTGCGATAGAGGCCAAATCTGTGTTCACCCAGCTTGTATCCCGAGATCTGCACTGTCATTTTTGATTGGTGGCTGTTGGGACTGTAATAAGGTTGCTAATAAATTTTTAATTTTTATTTTTATTACGATTGGGTCAATTTTTATTTTTACTTATAACATGAAGTGGGGTGAATTAATGTGTGGGTGGAAAATGCCACGAGCAAGAACTGTTTCCCTTGGCATGGAGGGGAGGATCTTTGCCAATCTCCCTGAAGTCCTGTGCTGCTGGCTGCCTTTTTTTTGTACCAAGCAGAGATGCACACAGATGGAAGCATGCTGTGTTTTGTGTATGAGGGCCACGGTCAGAGCTGAAGTTTGATGTTTTTAGCATGTATTTATTGCCTCTGTTGGCCCCTCATTCTGTAATGGCAGCACCTAGGGCTCTAGATCTGGATGCTGGGAGGTGCTCTGGATCCAAACCTCACATACTTGGCTGCAGCCTTAACTGAGGTCATTCTGATGAGGAGTTTGCTTGCTCTTCTGCCTCCTTTCCCCCACAGCAGCTCTTGATGTATTAAGCAGGCTGCTGGAACCAGAGCCATTTGTGTGATGTAACTGCCCAGCACATGTTGAAGAGCTCTGGGAATCTCATCAGCCAGCAAGTCTGAGCATGCCCTCTCAGTGCTGAGTGCTGTTTTCCCCCTATCCCTTCTTTGCAGAGGTGGGATTAACTTCTGACACTACACAGAGCATTTGGGCTATCTCTGAATCCCTGCTGATGCTTGCTCTTGCTCCAGAGGATTGTTTCCATCTGAGCATGAACTGTCACCTGCATTCAGCCCCAGCTAAGGCTCTGAGGCAGCAGGAAAGAGCAATGGTTCACCTCAGCCAGCTACTCCATATAATTCATATTGTATGTATTTGTGTGTCATAATAATGAGCAGTGTTGCTTTTCAGTGGACTAGAGTTTCCACTCTTCAGCAACAATAAATATCACATACATTTTAGTTTCTATTTAAAACAAATAACTAGTGCTTGTTACTAAAAAAAAAATCTTGGGGTGTTAATATCTGGTATTGTTGCATAAACAAAGATGCTTTTACAAGAATGAAAGGTTATCTAAGAACTCCCATTTTTTTCCTCCACTTTTTTTTTTTTTTTTTTTTTTTTCTTTTTTTTTTTTTTTTTTTTTTTTGTTTTATAATTCAATCCTACATTTATTTTTGTAGGTTGTTTTTTTTTTCTCCTCACATTTCCACAATCTATTGTGAAGACTGTGGTTTGCACCTCTGTACAGGAATGATGGGTTACATGTGAGAGAATTCTTTACAAAGTAATGGAATATTAAGGCTGGAATGTGTGTTTGTGTGTGATGACAAGCCATCCTTTCAACTAGAAAGCAAGAGAGGCTGCCGGGAACAGGACTATGAGGTATAAAAGTGTTTTTAAGAGCTGGGGTGAAAGCCTACTGCTGACTTGTAGGTGAAGAGTTGAAACCTGTGGTCTGAACAGTTTTACATAATCTTCATGTATCTATATTTACTCCTTGGGAAGCACTAGGTTGCAACTGAAACATTTTTTCTTTTGTTGACTTGAAAAGTATAGTAAATTTAATGCTAGGTTTTTTCCTCCTGCTTTTTGCTCTTTTGCCCACAGCAGTTTGTAATCAAGTCTAACAAGGAACATAGGTATGTTACAGGTTCCTCTCTTAAAACTAGGCCTAACAATCAGATAATTCGTTCCTTTCAGCAGATGCATGGCTCCAGAACATCAGTGGGATTTTGTGGTAATAAATGCTATATGGCCATGCTCTTTACCAGTCTGTCTCCAAGACTCTCTCAATTTATCTCTTGAAATACTAAAGATGACAGCATGAGAATGGGGTGTGTGTGGTCAGAAGCTCTTTCCTTTGACCTAGAAGGAAACCTTTGGCACCTGAGTGATGCAAACCCAGATTTAATGGCTGAAATTCAGAAAACCTGAGAAGCCAAGGGAGCAGGGGCAAAATTAATTGAAAGTTGGGCTGTAGCAGCCTACCATCAAAATCTGAGCCTCTAATGTATAACAGGTGTTCTTGCTTTCATTTGTCTGCTTTACAAGAGTTAATACACAGTGTCCTCAGGGTTCACAGGGGGAGCTTTTCTCCCTCTAGGCTATTAGCTACAATAACAGCTTATTTAGCAAGTCAGACTTTCTGCCTGTTGGGGCAAAATGTGGCCCTGAAGGAGAGGAAAGGGGAAGAAAGAGGAGTAAACTGAGTATTTTGTTAAAGCAACTTAACAATACAAGACCAGAGGAAATGAATCAGAAGAGAGTGATTTCTGCAAGTGTGTAGTTTTTTGCTTTGTGAAAACAAGTTTAAATCCTGGCCTCCCGAGAGCCAATAGGACCCATGTTTAACTTAGCATGGTAGTATGGGGTCCTGGTTCTGTTGCTATGGGCACAGGAAGGTATTTTCAGAAGAACAGGGGATTGTTAGGTTGGCTTCTATCTTTACAGCCTTCTAGGAGCACTTCCCAGGATTGTTTTGGTTTTTTGGGTTTTTTTTTTTTGGTGGGTTTTTTTTTTTTGGTGGGTTTTTTTTTTTTGGTGGGTTTTTTTTTTTTGGTGGGTTTTTTTTTTTTGGTGGGTTTTTTTTTTTTGGTGGGTTTTTTTTTTTTGGTGGGTTTTTTTTTTTTGGTGGGTTTTTTTTTTTTGGTGGGTTTTTTTTTTTTGGTGGGTTTTTTTTTTTTGGTGGGTTTTTTTTTTTTGTTTAGGGTTTTGTTGGTTTTTTGGTGTTGTTGTTTTAGTGTTATGTTTTCCCATAAGAAATAGCCTCCTCCTTCCTTACCTTACACCTGAAAACACACAGCTCTCTTCTAATGTCATCTTCCACAGAAAATGAGGTCATCTGCACCTCACACAGTGTGGTCTTGTATTGGTGGCACTTGGCACAATCCCCTGGTTCCTTCCTGCTGCGGGCTTACCCCAGCTCTAGGGGTCTTAACACAGCCCTAAGCTGTGCCCCACCAAGGAGCTCAAAGGGACCATCTGGCCAGCAGGGACTTTGAAGGACTGTAAATTGACCTCTGCTTTGTGAGGAGGTATGAGAAAGTTTCCTTTCTCTTTTTCCTCTGTTAGCGTGCTTTGCTCCTTTGGAGAGGGCAGAATGGGAGGATGTGCTCCCAACCCCACACCCAGGGAAGCTTGGAGCAATCTGCCTGTGCATGTACAATCTGTAGATTATTAATATCAGTTTGTGGGCAGATTGTTGGTGGGGTTTTGTCTGTGTGCATTTCCAGACCATCCTGGCCCTTTCTAAGGGTGGTTTCCTGGAACAAGCCCTCTGTGGGCTTTGAGTGGCTGATTCATGATTGCTATCCTTAGACTAAGATTGCTGGGTGAGAGGGGTGTTTAATCTTGGTCTTTCACATGGACTGACAGCTATTTCACGCCTCTGGTGGTTTTTCACAGTGCTTTCAGTATGTGCTGATGCTGAAGTGGAAATATTGCTCTTTTCCCTCTCCATTAGGGCATATGAATAATTGACTATCTGCAGATATTCTGAAACATCAGTTCCTCTTTGTTCCTCCACTCTAGAAACCCTCGGAATAAGGAATAATGGAGTAAGGGTTTCTAGAGTGAAGGAAGAAAGAAGCTGATGGTACAGGAGGAAGGAGTGGAGGAAGAAAGAGGAGCTGATGTACCAGGGGCTGGTACATTCTGGTGGGCTTTTTTTGGTCTTGTGTTGCTTGGCTCATTTATCCATAAGTGGTGACAGCAGGCAGGGATTGAAATTCTGCTCTGAACTTCCATAGCCTGTGCCCTACCTGCTTTTATTTGTGCAATGTTTCCTGGCTCCTGACTGCAGGCCCTTGAAAGTAGCAGGGAAGGGTTTTGAAGCAAGTCTCTGACCTCTTCTCTTTTTTTGTTTGCAAGGAGCAACATTTTTCTTGCTACAGCACTGGCTGTGGCTGGGCAGGATGTGTGTCCATACACAGCATACAAGTGGGTCAGGGGAAAGATGTTTTGCATGTTCTGTATGATCTTGTCATTCAGGCCAGAACACAAATTCCTGTGTTTTTTGACTTGACCTGATGTAATGGAGCAGCCCAACAGGGGCTGAACATGGGGGTGATGGCTGTGACTAAGGGTGATGCCAACAGGTGTGTGCAAGACCCTCTGTCCCCAGAGCTCAGGGTTGCAGTATCTGATGACAAAAGGTTGTCCTCTTCTCCCAGGCAACCAGTGACTGGATAAGAGGACATGGCCCCAGACTGCACTAGGGGAGATTGAGGCTGGACATCAGGAGGACTTTCTTCACTGAAAGACTGTCAGGCATTGGAATTGGCTTCTCAGGGATGTGGTGAAGTCACCATCCCTGGAGGTGCTCAAGAAATTATGTGACACTCAGTGCCATGGTCTAATTGACCAGGTGGAAATTGTTCAGTGGTTGGACTCGTTGATCCTGGAGGTCTTTTCCAAACTAAATGATTCTGTGACAATGGCAGGATCCACTGACAGACCTAAACAAAGTAAAATGGTGGACCAGGTCTGGGGGGAGTTCTGCTGTGAACAGCAGGAGACTGGACTGGAGATGGAGCTCCCTTGAGTGCTGGTAAAAGAATTATCCAGTGTACAGCATCAGAAATGCCCTTATCTGCAGCACAGGCCTGGGGCTTCTTAGGGGTGGGGCTGCACACAACACATGGTCCCAGTGAGGGCTGGAGCCCTGGAGCTGAGCTGGGCTCATGGACAGGGGGTCATGGTTCTGGGCCCCCAGGTGAGATTGGCAAGGCTGTTAAGGCCACAGGTGTCCTCAGGGCTCTGAGAGCCAGAGCTCTGTTAACACATCTCAGGATTGAGGCATGTTTTGTTTTTATGAAAAAACACTAACTGGTCAATGTGCTATCATAAAGCATAGTTTGCAGTTGCCTTGTCCAAGGGAAAGCATAATCACAATTTTCTTGCTATTCAACAGCCTTTTTGAAAAATGGCACAAAAATTGCATTGGTCAGAAACCAGTGAAGTGTGGGTATGAGAAATGAAACAAAAGAATGTTGTGAGTAATTGGTTGATCTTTTTATAGGATGGCTGAAAATGCATCTTCCGAAATACACAAATTGGAGGAGTCTGAGAAGGCCCAGGAGGATATTCTGTTATTCCAAGCCATGTGTCCCTTGTCTTATTCTTGTCATATTCTCCTGGATTTCTCTTCAGATCCCAGTATGAGCAGTTGATTAGCAAAGCATCAATTATGCTATCAAATAAGTGATGCCTCTGAATGCTAATAGATACATCTTTATTTGAAATATTATTTCTCCTCAAAAGAGCCTCAAGAAGGAAATCTAAGTGGGAGTTACTGAAGAATCATTAGCACTGTTTTTTTGAAATGCTGTCCGAAAAATCTGTATATTCTTTTGGTTTTAGCTTAGGAAAAATATAAGGGATCAAAATAGGACTTTTTAAGGAGGAACTTTCATTAGGGCTGCCTGTATATGAAGGGGTGTGCCAATGGAGTTGGACCACAATATGAACTCTTTTTAGCCCAGTCCTGTGAGACCTTTTGAGGATAGCAATGGAGGGAATAAATTGCAAAGATCTAAGCCCTTGCTTTAACTTATCCCACAGATGAGCACTAGACATGTCTGGTCAAGATACAGAAAAGGGCTTTCAAACACACTTTTTCACAGGTATTTTTAATGTCTCTTTGAAAACTTGTGGTGCATGTTAGCAAGCATGTCAGTTCCTGCCACAATTTGAAATGCTAAAATACTATTAAGGAGGTTTCTAAGCACTATTTCTAATTCAACTAGAGTTAGGAAATTCTGCTTGTCTACTTGGCTGTTCCTGAAACTTCTAGCCCCAAACTGCAGATGCAAGAAGTCTGTATGAGATGAATTATTTTACAACTCATAGTATATCTATCTTGGGGAATCCATGAACTCTTTCTGAGAGGTCATAAAAGATAATTATCATCAGGCTGAAGTGCCCTAAACAGATTTGCATTTCCACTGGAAGAAGTATAAGGCTCTACAAATGCAAAAAAAAAAAAAAAGAAAGCCTTGAATGAATGCCTTAAATCACTCTTCCTACAAGGACATCGTCATGTCTAAAGTTTATCCTCGGTCATAACTTGCATATTGGGACAGCAGCTGGACTTAGTTTTGGTTTTTGTTCTGTACCCCTGAGCTGATTCTCTAATTATGATAGTTCTTCCCTCAGACAAGTGCTAATTTTGCTTTTTTTCCTCTCTGCCTGGGCACTGAGGTTAATTTCTGCTGCTCTATAAAACCTTGTTTGAAATTAGCCAGTAAGACCTAAAGCTATTGGAGGTGAGAGGGACTCAGTGTGTGTGTCCCACATGTGTGGATGTGTGATAAGTTGCTTAAGCTTCATTTCCTTAGAGAAAAAAAATAACCTGAGAAAATCAGGCTAAAAATGACTTTAATTGAATAGCTGTAGAAAAAGACACTGGATCAATTAAGCAGTGTATTGTTTTAATCGGAGCGGTCTTATCTCTCTAGGAAAAGAACTACATGTCGTAGAGTTTAGGCAAATGACTTTTAACAAAACTTAGGATAATTTATATTAAACAATACTAAAATTTGAAATGAATGAACTTTGACAGAAAAAATAATAAACTTAACTTCAACAGAATACCAAACTGGTAAAATCTAATTAGTAGTTAGACCTAAAAGTAATAAAAGTTGTTTTGCTAATATCATGTCAAGTTAACGTATTGAAGTTTAATAGCTATAAGTGTTTCAACTTATTTTGATACTCTTAATACAAAAGATACTGAGAATTTGAACAATACATGCTTAAAATAAAAAGAATGATTTTGCTGAAGGAATTACGAGGAGGGTGTTGCTGACTCTCTGTGTGTGGAGACACGAGGCTTGACTCCATTTCAGAAGGCTGATTTATTATGTTAAATATTATCTTAAAATACTACATTAAAACTATACTAAAGAACAGAGAGATCAGAAGGCTCAACAAGAATAGAACAGAATAGAATAACAAAATCCTGTGACTGCTCACAGCCTTGGCACAGGTGGCTGTGATTGGTCATCAATGGAAAACAATCCACATGGACCAATCACGGATGCACCTGTTGCATTCCACAGCAGCAGATTATTGTTTACATTTCTCTCCTGAGGCTCCTCAGCTTCTCAGGAGAGGAAAAATCCCAGGAAAGGATTTTTCATAATATTATGGCTACAGGAAGGTGTGGTAAAGTTGTAATTTTGTGATGTAGATGTGCGCATAGATAAGAGCTTAAATTTTTAATTATTATAGTAAAAGGTAGCAGCATTGCAACTGTGTCATGGTGTACACAAACAGCTTTGAATTCCTCCAAAACTGTAAAAAACTGTAAAAATTACTTCCCTCCCCCCCCCCCCCCCCATCAAGGTCTCATGGCTAAACCAGCCCTTATTTTATTTATACCAGAGCCTCAGGGTCCTTCGTGATAAATACAACAGGGTCCTTCATGATAAATGCAAGGCCTCAGGAACATGCCCTGAGGCCTTGGAGCTCTGCACAGAACAGTGTCTGTGCCATGAGATGATGCCCCCTGCCCACCCCTGACAGGTGTCCAAGGGTGCTGAGCAGCCCCTCACCGATGGTACCGGTAACACTTGAAGTGGAACCAGAGCTGGAAGATGCCATTAGCAAACTGGCAGCAGAAGCCATGGCGGTGGGAATACTCCCACTCCCTATTGACAGTCTTGAAGGCTATGTCCTCATAGGGTGGCCCAGCATGGAAGTGCAGGATGGCAAAGTCCTTGTTGTCCTGGCAGGCCTCCAGGAAGTACTTGGGTATCGAGTACTTGTCAATGAGGTTGGGGTAGAAGATGTTGAACTTATAGCCCTGCATGGTCTTCGGTGGGAGGTTGTCAACGTCGTAGTGGGTCAACAACGTACTTGTTCCACTGGAAGCCTGTGTGCACATGGTTGAAGAAGCGGGGCTTGCGTGGCCGGTACTTGTCAGCCCACAGACAGGCCTTGCCTGTGAGCAGCATCTCCATGCTGAACTGCGCCTCGTCTGCACCCATGCCCTCCTTAGCCTTATGGAAGAAGATGTTGGTACTCTCAGAAGCATCACCTGTTACCTGGAGCTGCTGGCGCAGGAGCAGCAGCTGGTGTGTGTCCTCCTCGGCCTCCAGCACATGGGCATTGAAGGGCAGCTCGTTGGGGCCCAGCAGTCGGGGACTGTACTTGGCTGCATCATAGTCATCCAGGCTCTGCTGGATCAGATCCTCCTCCATCAGCACAGCCTCCCCCTCTGCCTCTCCCTTTGCCTCTGTGTCCTGCTCTGGCTCTGAGGATGGGCTTGGCTGTGCCTCAAGACTCTCCTTGGGATCCAACCTGTTGCTGGGGGAAGCTGGCTCCTGCTGGATGATGGGGAAGAGTGGTTCACACTCCACAAGCTGCTCTTGCTTCAGCTTGTAGAGCTGACGCAGCATGTCCTGCTGCTGCTCCTGTAACCTGGCCTGAGCCATGTAAGCTTCCTTCAGCTGCTGCAAAAGGCTCTCCTGGTACCCAGTGTCCAGGTTGGGCCCTCTTGCCTGGATCTTGCTCTCAATGCTGTGGTACAATGCTTGCAGCTGATTGTATGTCTTCCCCTTGAACATGGACTGCACATCTGAGCTGACCGAGGCATTGACACCATCACGACGCTCCTCTGGTCCTCCTTTCCTAGAGGCCTCCAGCTTGCAGAGCTTGGCTATCTCATCCCCTGTGATGATGGTCATGTCCCTCCAGAAGTCCGTGTTCTTCCCTTGCTCCAGCTCTGTGTACACCTGGATGTCCTCCACCAGGTCCTCCATGTCAGAGACAGTCAAGTAATTTAGGAAGTTGTAGGGCTCATGCATCTTCACAGCCAGGTCATTGTCCTCTGCGCTAATGTACTTGGCCAGAAGATCAATGGGTTTCACCCTCCCATCCCAAATCTGGATCTCAGACCTCAGCTTATCCTGCTGCAAGTGGAAGTTGTCCTCCTGCTCTTCCCATGTTTTGAAGTGCTCTGCCTCTTTCTCCTGCTGCTTCATCTCCAGCTCCTGCATGGCTTTTTCCTGCTCCCGCTCCAGGAGCATCTTCTTCATCTTCTGCAGCTCCAGGCGATTGTCGTCCTGGATTTGCTTGATCCTCTCCTTCAGGTCCTTCTCATCCAGATGGCTGATCACTTTCTTTTCCAGTGCCTTGCTCCAGATAAATGTGCCAAGCAGGTTTTTGTTCCCAAAAGGTTTGTCAGTGTTGGTGTAGCCTGTGTACTCCTCACCCCAGCCTATCTTCTCCCATTTCTTTATCTCCTTGGCCTCCTTCTTGGCCATCCTCTGTGCTTACTTCTCCTTGGGCATCTCCAGGGCCTTCAGAAGAGCTGCCTGTTTCTTCTCCTCTTCCCTCAGGCTCAGCTGCTGCCTCAGCTCCTCCTGGGGACACAGTGGGGCAGAGGAGGTGATGGAGGACACAGAAGATTTGGATCCATCCCTCCTGTGGTGCCACTCCTGGCCCTGTGCTGCCCTCTCCCACCCGCACTCCAGGTTGGAGCCGGAGGAGCAGCCCCAGGATCATGAGCACTGTTTCCTCTGGTCCTGGTACTGGTCCTGGCTGTGGTGTCTTTTCTTCTTTTTCCATTTCTGTCTGTCATTGCCAGAGTCCGAGCCAGAGCTTCGCTCCTGGTGCTGACTCCAGCTTTTGCTCTTGCTGTGGTGTTGCTGCCTGTGGCTCCCGGACCTCAAGCACCCCTGATCCCGCTCCTGCACCCATTCCTTGTCCAGGTCCCTCTCCTGCTCTGAGTGATTACCTCGGGCTGGGCTGCACAGCCTGGAGCCCATTGGCAGCAGCAGCTTCACCCCGGTGCCTTGCTGCTTGGGTCCTGCTCTGCTGGCCAGTTCTTGTGTGTGCTTGTTTCGTACTGTCTCGCAGGTGGTCATAGCTGTAGTCTTTTGCCACTTTGTTGTCTTGGCTTGAAAAGACAGGTGTTTGCTAAGGAAAGTAGGAACCTCTCTTGAAATGGAAAATGTAAATCCTCTCCTTCTGAATTATTATAATTTTAAAATTAAGGGGCTCTCAGGCAAAAATATGGGAGTAGGAATAATAGGTTTTTAGAAAAAAGTTAAAATATAGTAACACAAAACAACACTGACAGAGTCAGACTATGAACTGACACCATGTGGGTCAGGGTGTTGGTAGCAGTCTCATTAAGTGGTGGCTGCAGTGCTTCTGGAGTGATAGATGTGGTTCTGTTGAAGCAGTGATCCTGTAGAAGAGTATTGTTTTCCTCTGAAGATCCAGTGATGTAGATGGGTCTGGTCTTCTCGGAAGCCAGTGGAAAGACAGCTGCTCCTCTCGGAAGCCAGTGGGAAAAGGCTAGCTGTGGTGTTCCAAATCTCAGATTATATCTAGGTAGGAATGCTTGGCTCCTCCTTCTGGGAAGAGCATCTCCCAATGGGATGATGTAATTTTATCAGTGACACTCAATGGTCCATTAACAGAATATATTTCCTGTAGGGCCCCTGGAGGGAAGCTTGGCTCTGGAAGGGATAAAGAAAAATTGCCCCACCTGGTTATAGCAGATGGCCCGATTAATGGAAGATAACTGCCTCACTTCTAGCAGATACCAGTAGAATGCACACCCCAAGCCATATCCTGCATTTGCAACCTAAGACATTTGTAAATTCAGTTTCTGAGTTTTGTCTCACTGCAGGCTGTGGCTCACAGCACACCTTGCTGCAACACCAAGGTATTCACCCAGTTATGTTTGGTGGTGTTTCTTTACTATGTATTGTCCAAATTTACAGACCTTTGTCCAATCTGTCATGGACTGAGAACTGCCAGAACCATTACTGCAAACTCTACTTTAAATGCCCAAACTTATTATCATATGAAGTAAAATTGTTTGCAAGCAAATGTGTTTTTTTTTGCTAACAGACCCATAGAACTGGGGTAATTTCAGCAAACTTTTTTCCTTTCATGTATGACTATAGATTATTTTATATAAATGAGTCAAATATGGTTTTAATATTTTAAATTACTTATACTTCAGTAGTTATTAGCTGGTTAACTTTTTTTCTCCAAGAGGGATATCAGAGTTACTCTTTTTTCTGGTAATGTGGAGCTGATGGAATTGTAGCTTAATTCCCTGCCTTAGCCATGAAGGATTATCCCAGGGTGCAAAGCTCTGGCATGGGTAAAATGAATTTCTCACTGGGGATAGTCTGCAAGGCATATGCTCCCAAGTTGGTTAAATGTCTCAAATAACATCTCCCTTACTATTTGACTGGGGGAAACAGCCTTGGCTCTCTTTGCAGGGGCTCTGATGATGTGTGTCAGTGGGGAAGTTTGAGGAGGTAAATGACCACAGTTCATCAGCAGCTCTTCTTTTACATCATGTTTCTGATCAGTGGGTATGTTTCTCCTGATGAGCTGCAAATGTGTACTTAATATTATATTAGCTATTAAATCCCAAAGTCAACAGTTTCCCTGGTAAGTTCAGAACATTTAAAAAATTACTCTGTATTTTTAAAAAATGAATAATTTTTTTTTCAGTGTAAAAGAAACCTTATTAAAATATTTACATATATTTTAATCGTTTGTATCGTTTTCCAAAAGCAGTGATCAGCTGTGATGGATATGTTTGTCTGTTGTCATTCTCCACCCCCTGTAGCCTCCAATTCCTGTCCAAGAGGAGAAAGTGTTTTTCCTTTTCCAGGATCTGGAGAAGGCCCAGACTTTTAATGCACTGTTAAAAGCCTGCATTGGAGCCTGGGGGCCTAAAGCAAATGTGGAGGCTTTGGGATATTGTGGTCACCTTGCAGTGTGGTGAAGGGAATTGTCATGAGAATATCCCATCTCCTGCCTGTGGAACACCAAGAGGAGAGACCCCTTGGTACTTCCTGTACCTGCCAGCCTGCTTAAACCCTTCAGCAGGAGAGAACAAGCACCTCTTTTTGTGTGCCACCCTTCTCGTCCTCTCTGTCACAGTGTAAGAGATTTGCAATAATAACTCTGCCCGGCCTGTTGACTGTTGGGTTTGTAACATCTAGATTTGGACTTTTTATGAAGCTCATCAGGCTTAATTCTTGAGTCCAGATAATGGATTGGTGTCCCCATGGTAGTGACATGAGCTTGCTGAGGAAATGACAGTGCCCTTACAGTAGGCAATGAGGGGCCTGATCCCACTTGAACAGGGAGAAGCTTCACTGTTGACCTCACTGTGGACTGAATTAGTCTCCTGTCCTAGGTTACAATATAAAAATGTATTCCATTCCCATCCTCAAGAGCTGTTGCAACCAGGAGGGGAATTGTTTTTTCCTTATCTCCTATTAATGGGCCCATCAATGCCTTGCCACATGACTCAGAGATAACTCCCTCCTGAAGCCATTACCGTTTAATTGGTA